>NW_006921839.1:5236890-5240262 GCF_000298275.1 Orycteropus afer afer | reverse complement strand
CTCCTTGGGTTTCCGAGGCAGTATCACTACGGAAGTAGGATTGCCCAACCTTCCTTCCGAGGAGTGGCTGGTGGGTTTGAACCGTCAGCTGTCTGGTTAGCAGGCAAGTGTCTTAGCCACTATGCTACCAGAGCTCCCATAGCATGTTTTAGGAATGTAATATTCTGGAGTCTCTTTTGGCTCTGAACATTCTGAAGCCATTCCTCATTGGGTTAAGAGAATCTACTCCTGCTGGGGTTCTTCACTCTCAATGTTCTTCCAGTAGAAAACCAGTTGCCATTAAGTTGACTGACTCATGGTGACCTCGTGTGTGTCAGAGTAGAAATGTATTCCATAGGGTTATCAATCATTGTTTTTTCAGAAGCAGATTGCCAGGCCTTTCTTCTGCAACTCTGGGTGGATTCAAACTTTCAGCTTTTCAGTTAGCAGCTTAACCATTTGCATCACAATAGCTACATCTATACACAGAGTTAGGCTTCCTCATATTTTTGGTCTATCAGTTATTATCTATTTTCTGCACTTAAGGTCTGGTTTTCCCATTAAAGCTGGGCAGGGAACAAAAGGCAGGCAGTGGTGAATATGAGCCACTTAGAAGCTCCAAGAAGCTCCTGGGCAAGAGCTCCCAGGGACATATGGCCAAGGACAGAATTTTCTTCTCATTTTTACTGGGTGTGCATGATGATTTTGGGCGGACACATGTTATACAAGCATCTATAGCTTTTACTGATTACCATGCTAAGTTGTTAAGAACAAAATAAATAAATCTGTATGCCTGGCAGTAGTAGGTGCTCAGTAACGGGTTATTGAATGATTGACTACGTAAGACCTTGCCAAATCATATAAAAGTGGTTCAGAGCTGTATCATTTGCTCTGTGCCAGGAATTATCAGCATACCACAACTAATTTCTAGAAAACAATACTATGGCAAAAGGTAGCTAATTAATTTTAATATTGTTGTTGTTGTTATGTGCCGTTGAGTCAGACCCGACTCACAGCAACCCCTCCTTGGGTTTCCGAGGCAGTATCACTACAGAAGTAGATTGCACCATCTTCCTTCCGAGGAGTAGCTGGTGGGTTTGAACCACCAGCCTTCTGATTAGCAGTCAAGTGCCTTTAGGCACTACGCTACCAGAGCTCCTAATTTTAATATTAGTTGGGCATAATTGGGTAATGTTAAATCTAGTAAATGATAGAGAATCTTCATTAGCTCTAGCAAGAGCTACGTTAATGATGCTGAATCAGTATTCACAATATTATAAGTCTGTTCTTCTTCAGATTATGAATTAAATCCTTTCAATTACTATTAAGATTAGTTGATTATTATGTAAAATTGGAACCTTACTATTTAGTATTCCACAGAAAAAATATAAATTGGCATACTTCTAATTTTTAACTTTGAAATTAAAAAAAAAAATTTCTCCAAGTCTAAATCAAGGTCTTTTCCATCTTTAGGGCAGAAGGGGCAGGGAAAAACCAGGGAAAATAATGGTCAACATCTACTGAAGATTTGTTGATAACTCTAATGTGACTTTACTAACACAGATAAGAATATTAAATTTAATGACTAGTGAGATAATCACATAATTTAAAATAAAGAGTAAAGAATGGTTAAGGAAATTAGTATTTGCAGATAGAAATAAAACTGATTTAAAATTTATTTCAGATATTGATTATTCATTTGCTCTATTCTATTAATGCGTATGTGTATGTGGAATTTTTGATACTTAAAAACAAGCAGCTAAAGCTGGTTCTCTGCAGAATGCTCCTTCTCTCTCTATTTTCCTACTTCCTATCACCCATTTGTACAACGCTTTCTCTTCTGAAACATATATATGAAACACCATATGCACATCCCCCCTTCATTTAAAAAATTCTGCTTTTGCTGATGAAACAAATGCAAACTATCTTATTGTATTTGAAATCTGCCCCCTTATTCATTTTCCAAATCCAACAATATTCTAATCCAGCCTGGATGCAAAATATTTAACCCTTTAGAAACTAAGCTTAGAAGTGGCCCAGGTATGAACTGCCCAAGGAGCGCTTAGAAGTTTCCATTTGAAAAATGGCATTTTATATACACAAACGCTGCAGCAACAACATGACTTGTGAAGCATAGGCAGAATACGACTGCATTCAATTTGCATGCAGGTGATGAACCTCTGAAGTGGTATTAAAGGATAAGCCAGGTGGATTAATTTCCAGTCTTTGATATTCATTAACTCCGGCTTTGGAAAAAAAATACAAGGAGATGACACAATTACCCTCAGAGCTTCACCCCGTGAGCAGCAGCTTTACAACCTCAAGTTCATCATGCTATACTAATTGATCAAGAAGGGGCACCTGCCTTTAGCAAGAGGTGAAAAAGTGTATGGGTTTAAGTATGGCAATGATGGTATTTGGCTCTGTGACAGTCAGCTACACTTGGGAAATGCTTAGCAAAATAGTTGTCACTATTTGTTCTCTAAGCCACCTGTCAATCATTAGCCCTCCATGGTTTTCAATAATCCTCTGCCAAGTAAAACCCAATTTTGGCCTAAAGATAATGGTGGCCAAGGTGCAATGTCAATTTCTTTTTAGGAAATTAGCATTTAGTCTCACCACTGTATTTCTCTTCATAAATTATGAAATCTTTGAACGATAGATCCTTAGGAAAAACATCAGTAAATAGGAAAACTTTTCTATTAGAAGCAAAAACTGAGGTTATCAAGTGGTCTCAAGTCTGTATTAGAAACAGGTGGTGAGAGGAAAAAATAATAGATCAAGAGAGTGAGCAATGTGCTTATAGTACACTTACCTGTGGATCTTCAAAGATTTCTGGGTCATTGTGTAAGGCTGGAGGAAAGATGGCTACCAAGTCTCCCTTTCGCAAAAGACACTGCCCATATTCCACAGGTAGAGCGAAATCCTCTTCAACAGAACGAATGATACTTGAAAATGCACACAGTCGTAGAGTCTCAAGAACGACGCTTTCTAAAGGAAATAAACAAATGAACAAAAGATTATTAAAACATGACTAAGGAGCTCTGGTGGTATAGTGGGCAAGACATTGGCTGCTAACCAGAAGGTCAGGTTCAAACCCACCAGCTGCTCCACAGGAGGAAGATGAGGCAATCTACTTCCATAAAGATTTACAGCTTTGGAAACTCAATGGGGGTCATTATGAGTTGGAATCAACTTGATGGCAGTAGGTTTGGTTTGGTTTTAAGGAGCTCTGGTAGTATAGTGGTTAAGGCATTTGGCTACAAATCAAAAAGTTGGTGGTTCAAACCTACCAGCTGCTCTGTGGAAGGCGAGGAGGTCTGATTCCATAAAGATTTGGTCTCTATGAGTTGGAATCGACTTAATGGCAGTGATTTTTTTTTTTTTTTTTTT
>NW_006921839.1:5225297-5236744 GCF_000298275.1 Orycteropus afer afer | reverse complement strand
TTCTGGTTAGCAGTAAAGTGCCTTAGGCACTATGCTACCAGAGCTCTTGTTGTTGTTGTTGTTGTTGTTATGTGCCGTCGAGTCGGCCCCGAGACCAGAGCTCTTAGTTAGTGTAAATGGTTTGTGTTCAACTACTAACTTAAAGGTTGGTAGCTCAAATCCATCTGGAGATGCCTTAGAAGAAAGATCTGGTGATCTACTTATACAAAGATTACAGTCATGAAAACACTATGGAGCATAGTTCTACTTTGTAACACATGGGGTCGCCGTGACGGCAATGACTTGACAGCAATGGATTTTTTTTGTTGGTTTATTTTTTAATTCCTGAAAAGTACTCTCTACTTCCTATTAAAGCTCATTACCAATAGCCTTAATTTCAAAGGAAAAATGTTCTTAATCATATCTGTGGAACATCAATAGAGTGGTGTGGGGGCTGGAAGAGTGAGGCGGGGCTGTAGGGAGACAGCTGTGGCACCTGTTCCAACTAAGCTTGCAGGTGATTCACAGTCAGGAGGCAGCAGCACTGTGCTCGGGCCGGAAATCATTAATTAGGATTTTTGTAGGAAAGTATGGTCTGAAAGAGAAGGGTGCTTGTGTTATGGGTATACACATCGGAAATTACACCAACCTTCAGAACAGTGGGTTATTTCACCAACCTTCAGAACAGTGACACCTTTAAAGCCAGGCTTAGCCATTTAATAACCACTTAGGCAGTTAATAGTAAAGTAATTGTAGTAGTGCTTCTGAGACAGCTTAACACTTAATTTCTTTTATGCTAGCTGTAAATAAAATATGAGTGAGCATTTGCTGGAAAAATTTCAAAGAGAAAATACTTTTATAAGCTTCAGGAGAAAATGATATTTTCCTCAGTATTCAGGGAAAATAACAGCCACCATCATCTCCTGGAAGATTCCAGAAGCCGAATGTCCTTGCTTTCCCAGTGGCCTTCACCTTTTGCTCCTAGCACGACAGATTTTATGGCTAATTTCCGGCAATTTATCCTGGCAGTTTGAGGAGGAATTCCTTTGGGAATAATATGCATAATTTGCATAAATCATTCTGATAGCATGCATATCAGCATGTAGCCCCTGTCTAGGTCTGCATCTCTCTCTTCATAATCAAAACTGACTATGTTTCCACCAGCATGAATGGGCCCTAGAATATAGAGCTTGATTCTTTCTAATCAGCAACGTGAAAAAGCTCCAAATTGAGGGTTTTTTCCCCCCTTCACATTATAACAAATGGTTGTGTTTATGGCTTGTAATTGAGAAACACACACACACACACACACACACACAGCCTCAGTAGTCAGCAACGCTCTAAAACACAGAGTACCCAACAATTATTAGATTATTAGATGTAAGGTCTTCAGTGAAGGCTTGCATCAGCCAAAAAATAAAGATAAATGCTAGTTTGCTAAAATTTAAGGCTATGCCCAGTTTGCAAAGGGATATCAGCGGCTCCAGTGCCTTCTCACAGGGGGTTTTTCCTTAAGCATGCATTTGTCTAAAGAAATGAGGCTGTGGCCAGCTCTGTGTGGCCAGTGTGGTGATTCAATGTGACGTACAGTGAGGCTGTGCATATTCTTTTGGACTGCCTTTGTTACTATAATCAGGCAGAGTCAAGTTGGCATGTTGGTGATGAGGCCAGAAAAGAACTTTGGTTTTGGAACATGGAAACCACTGCAGATAGCCACAAGGAACATGGCACAATGAATTTCAACTGGCAGCTCACCAGCAACCAAAATTTCTATGGTGCAAAGGAAGGGTCAGCATCCCATGGACAACGGCTGCCTTTGTTGCATAAACAATAGCAGAGCATCATTTTCGTTTTGGTATGAAATGGTTGCTGACATATGCAGCAGCACTGTTCACTCAACAAGTCCAGTAGGGTGTGGGGAGAAGAAATACAAAAGCAAAATAATTGTGGGGTGGCTGCTTTGAAAGGGCAGGCATTTAACAGTCTGAATAACATGGTCACATCCTATTGGTTGACGATCTTGCAGAAAGCATGGCAGCTTGTGCCCACTGCAGTATCACAAATGACAATTGGGCAAGCATATCTTATGCAGAAGTTAATCACAATAATGGAGCACAAAGTGTGGCTTAGTGGTCAGATCGTAAATGACAAATCCGTTTCACCTTCCAGTACCAGTTAGGCACGCAAGGCAGGCTTGGCTCTTGCTTTGAGCGATCATGCCGATAATCATTAGATGACAAAAATAATGAGTTGCATTATTATCAACAATGAGGAGTGGGGCTTGGGTGGAACTGCGGTGCAACATACAGACACAAAAGCAAGCAGCTTTTCCACTAGCCCCAGCACGAACGTGGGCAGAGCTATATGTTGAGAAGAATGACAACTGCACAATAAAACATTGCAGACTCTACTTGTAGTTGTCATAGTTGAGCAGACACCAGCCAATGCCACTGACAGACCAGCTGGGCCCTGGGAGGGCTTCCATGCTGCACCAGGAGGTACAGTAAATTATCTTGCACGGTAGAGCAACATCTGTTTCTATGCTAGTGCCGAACAAACAAGGCAATTTAAAACATACCAAGGGATAACCAAACAACAAATGAACATGACCCTCATTTTCTTCCCCCTTCTCACACATGAGGTGCTAAACTTTATTGTGCAAGCACTCCAAGAAAGAGAAGCCAGGTTGCTATTTGATAAGGTGTTGTCAGAGAGATTGTACATATTTCCAAAATGGAAAAGAAAAAGCTTATAGTATTGTTATTCTTAGAAACTTCCCCTTTCTATCATCATTTCTTTTAAACCAACGCTAGCACTCAGTTCTTCAATTTGCTCTAGAATTAAAAAAAAAAAAAAAAAACAACTTTCCATATACTTATAAATATTCAGTCTTTAAACCTAATTTGCTATACTTAGTTCACATGCCTTCAAGCATTTGTCTTCCAATTTCCACTGAATAAATGCGTACTAATGAGAACTAGAGCAAGCTGCCGAGGCAAAGCTGGGTGACTTGGGTCTGGCCTGCCACCAGCTTGTGATAGGCGGGCAAATTGAGTTAAAATGAAAAGTCTTGTCAGCTGAAATTCAACATGGTAGCCAAACAGCAAGCTGTCAATCATCCAGCCAAAACAAGGGACTGCAGGTAATAAAAGGTCATTGTAAATCATTAGTGCACTTGGCTTTCATATGCAAGTTAATTTTAATTAAACATGATCTCTTATCTGTAAATGTTTTATAAAACTTATTGTGCATAATGGATTGTTAATTTATACTAACACTTAGCAGGTAATAGGGCCCTTTAATTATTATAATGCATTGTAGGAAAATGATTATCAAGAATGCAAATATTTGGGGGGATCATTTACACTGGGCATTGCAAAGGTCCCAACAACTGCAACTGTGATTAAGATAAGGCTGCCTGTCCTGTATTAAGAACTGGGCTTTACCAATCAGTATACACTAGGAAATTGAATTACAAAAGTCCCACAATGAACTCACAATTCAGAGCCTGCATTACCTCTATTACCTTGCTAGGAGAGATTCGTTTCTCTTTTCAGGATTTAAAACCATTCAGACTAAGCATCTCTTTAACCAAAACCAAAAAAAAAAAAAAAAGGCAGAAAGAAAGAAAGAAAAACTGGGGAACAAATAACTGCCAAAGAAAAAGGCAAATGAAAGGAACTGCGGGTAAAGAATGGTGTCTAGCCTTTCTCTTTTGACCTCAGATCCCAATTCTGGCTGTAGTAAATGATAGATGATTCTAATTTGCAGATTTAAAGCACCAGAGCAGTTCATGACAATCAATAATGCATGTTACACACATACACAAGCACATCCGGGTTTCTGCCTGACACTTAGGCCATGACTGTATATGTGGAATGAATGTACTGTGACATGACCAGGCTGTTAATTTGGGTCACCTTAATGATTGGTGCAGACTGTCATACCATCTGATTAGCCATGGCGATCAGTGGACAGCAGTGATGGCTGGAATTAAAGGAACAGTCATGCCGTGTGGCAGTCTGCTGGGGTGACTACTTGGATAGTCTTTAAAAAGGAGGCAGAGAGGGGGAGAGGAAGAGGTGGTATGCTCTAGAAAGTGTGATGAAACAGGCTGAGGCTCAAGATGTGTTTTCTTTTACATAATTGCCTTCAAGACAGGTGAGAGGGTAAATAAGAAATTGTGATAATTAATCAAATAATTTGAGGCAAAATAATGAATCTCTGGCTCAAAGATTGTATATTTTAAGTAAAGTTAAAAATAGATCTGAAAGGTGGAAATAAGCCACGTGTTCATCAACAGATGAATGGATAAATAAAATGTGGTATATACATACGTTGCTGTTGGTAGGTGCTGTTGAGTCGGTTCTGGCTCACAGCAATCCTGTGTACAACAGAACAAAACACTGCTCCATCCTGTCCATCCTCACAATTATTGCTATGTTTGAGCCAGCTGTTGTAGCCATTGTGTCAATCCATCTGCTTGAAAGCTTCCTCTTTTTCCTTACCTTGTACTTTACCAAGCATGATGTCTTTCTCCATGTCCAAAGTAAGTATGTGAGAGGAAGTCTCACCATCTTTGCTTCAAAGAAGCATGTTAACTGTACTTTCAAAACAGATTTGTTCGTTCTTCTGGCATTTCACGGTATAGTCAATATTCTTTTCCAACACCATAATTCAAAGGCATCAATTCATCTTCAGTCTTCTTTATTCATTGTCCAGCTTCTGCATGCATATGAGGCAATTGAAAATACTAGGGCCTCAAATAACCTTAGCCCTCAAAGTCACATCTTTGTTTTCAACACTTTAAAGAGGTGTTTTGTAGCAGGTCTGCCCAATGAAATACATTGTTTGATTTCTTGACTGCTGCTTTCATGAACGTTGACTGTGGATTCAAGTAAAATGAAATACTTGACAACTTCAATATTTTCACTGTTTATCATGATACTGTTTATTGGTCCAGTTATGAGGATTTTCTTCTTTTTTTTGAATGCAATTTTATTGAAATATAATTTATGTACAGTGAAATACACAAAATTAAAGTGACATGGGTCAATGCATTTTTTTTTTTTTTTGCAGTGTTTCCCCCCCTCCCCTCCCACCCTTGGCAACCAACAAAGAAAGTTTCCCTCCATATATAAACCTTTCCTTGACCCTCCACAACAATGAACTAATACTATATTTGTCCTGTGATTGACTTATTTCACTCAGCATAATGTCCTCCAAGTTCATCCATATTAATGTGGTGTTTTGCAGACTCTACATTATTCTTTAGTGCTGCATAGCATTCCATTATGTGTATGTAGCATAGTTTGGTCATCCATTCTTCCACAATAAATCTTAGAGATAAGTCCCTTGTCAGATATGTAATTATCTGGAAATATGAATTTGTTACCTTCATTTTTGTTACATGCTTTTTTGTGGTGTCAATTTCTTTGTTCCATATAATTTTCTATGCTGAGCTCATTTTGCTTATGAATCGTGCTATCACTTCCTTCATTGCTATTGTTTTAGTATTTACTGAATATTGGTGCTGGTCCTCTTTTTTGATGTGAAGGTTTATCATTTTTTTTTTAGGTTACCCTGTGATTTATAGTTTTCTTCCCAAGTTTAGAACAGTCCGTTCTATCTTGTAGTTGTCTTGACTTTCCTACCTTCTAGAAGTTCTGTAACGGAACAGTTTTTTCCCTCTTTTTGGTTTGTAGTTGTCCTCATTTGTCGATTGATGTCTCTGGTTCCCTGTTTACAATCTTGTAGGCGTCTTTACTTTGGATACTTTCATAGCTGGGTTGGTTTCTGGGTTATATTATCGTGTGAAATATCGTATTCCTTTTGATAGTATCCCACATGAACCTGAGGCTTTCTTCATTTTGTCTTGATCTTTTTCTGATTTATCCCTTTCCAAATAAGTGTTCAGGTATACACCTTCAATCCCCCTAATTCTGTCTTCCATTGATTCAATTCTGCTCCTTTGCCCATTCAACGTCTTATCTATTTCTTAAAATTTCATATTAATCTTCTGGATTTCTGTCTGTAGATTTTGTATCATCTCTAATTTTTCATTTATTTTGTCATTTTGTTCTTGTATTGTCTTTTGAAATTGTTCTAGGGTTTTCTCTGTGTTTTTCTTGATCTGTCTCTCAATTCATTGAAGATATCTAAATATAATTCTTTTGAATTCCTTACCAGGGAGTTCCAATGCTGTGTCTTCCTTAGGGATGTGTTTTGGGTCTGTATCTTGGTCTCTTGTTTCTCCTGCTCTATCTTGCTTCTTTGTGTGGACAATGATGCTTTGTTGTCTCTGAGGCATTGTGGCATTTTTGTGTTTATATTTAATTGGTGATTGTATGTTGGAGTGACTTGCCCATGATTTTTGTTTTCTTTGTATGTTATCTATGCAAACAGGGTATTGTGCTGTGCTCCTCTATTCACTAGTTGCCAGCACTTATACACTCCTCACCACCTGTCTCCTTTCCTGTTGTCAGTCTCTTGTATGTCCCTGCTGACCTTGGCAAACAGAGCCTATTCTTAGGTCCCTGATATCCGAATGAGAATGCTGTCACTTTAAAATCCAAAATGGTTGCCACTTGTAAAGGTTCAAAATGGCTATATCCTTGGTCACTTTATATATCCAAAATGCCTGCTGCTTGTAAACATTCAAAATGGCTGCACCCTTGGTCACTTTAAATATCCAAAATGGCTACCACATGTAAACAATCAAAATGACTGCACAGTCTGGACAGCAGAAAGTCAATAGCTCAGGTTTTCTACCTCCTTGCTGTGTCCCTTCCTAGTCACAGGCCACCAGCACAGACATCCTTGCAGCCCTTGGTGACTAGGCCTAATCTTTATGTCAATTCTCAGGTCCCAAAACCTGTTGGAAACATTCAGGCTGTTGGTCCTGTCAGGGTAGCTGACAGTCTGCAGCTCCGACTGTCTCTGTACTCACTGTTTTCATTCAGGTTTTTCCACTAGTTGGTGCCTAATCCACTTCTGTATAGTTCCTTTCAAAGGTCAGGGCTCCAGGATTATCTTCTGTATCTCTGTCAATTTGTTTTTCTTTTTTTTGTTGAAGAGAGTCTTTGTCGCTTGTCTGCCTATTTTTCCATCTTACCAGAAGTCCTTTTTCTTCTTTATGTTGAGATGTAATGCTTGCTGAAAGCTGTAGTCTTTGATCTCCACCCACCACTTATCTGTCAGTTTGTCCTACTCTAGTGTCTTGTGTGTTGCTGTGATGCTGGAAGGTAAGCCATGTGTATCTCAAATATCAGCAAGGTCACCCACAGTGGTCAGGTTTCAGCTGAGCTTCCAGACTAGGACAGAAGAAGGATCTAAAGGTCTACTTCTAAGAAAATGGCCACTGTCTGACACAATGCCAGAAGAGCAAACTCTCAGGTTGCAAGACACTCAAAATATGACTGAAAAGAGGTACCTCTACTTAAGTGATGCCTCCTTAAACAGAGTTGACCTTAATGATGTGGATGTAGTAAAGCTTTCAAGACCTTCATCTGCCAAAGTGGTAATCAATAATGAGAAGAAACAGATGCAAACATTCATTAAAAATCAGAATGTAGAATATGCAAAGAATGAATCTAGGAAAAGTTGGATGTTTTCAAAAATGAAATGGAATACTTGAAGATTGATATCCTAAGCATTCTAAAAAAAAAAAAAAAATACTGTCATTGATTCGACTCTGACTCATGACAAGCTGACAGGACAGGGTAGAACTGCCCTATAGGATTTCAAAGGTTGTAAATCTTTATGGAAGCTAACTGCCACATCTTTCTCCTGCAAAGCAGCTGTTGGGTTTGAACCCTGGACTTTTTTGTCACCAGTCAAGCACTTAACCAGTGCACTATCAGTGAGCTGAAATGGACTAATACTGGCTATTTTAAATCAGAAAATCATATGGCTCATTATGCTAGGAATGACAAATTAAAGAGGAATGATGTCATATTCATTATCATTGTATATGCATACATTGGAGTAGTATTCAGCAATATATAAAGGGAAATGAAGATCTGATATATGCCAATACATGGATGAATCCTGAAGACATTATGTTCAGTGAAATAAGCCAGACTCAAAAGGTCAAATATTAATATGACTCCAATTTTATGAACTACCTAGAATAGTTAAATCCACTGAGACAAAAGATTAGTGGTTATTAGGGGGAAGGCCAGGGTAAGGGTGGGGTGGAAGTGGGGATAATGGGAAAAGAAAGAAAGAAAGAAGAAAACTATGAGTGTATTTGATATACAGAAGAATTTAAAAAAAAATCTGAATTGGCATAAATGTTTACCTTCATTCTGCATTGCACAGAATGGTTTTTGTTAAATACAGAAATGCAAATTTAACATTCATTAAACATTTATTAAGGTCCTACTCTGCTTAAGGGACAGGGCCAGTGCTTCCAGGATAAAAAGGTAACACTGGCTTTGTCCCCAGAGCTAAAATTTTCTTCCCTCTGAACTCCACTCTTCAGAAAACACATAGCCAAAACATCTAATCATTCTTCCATGTAACAGCTCTTTAAACATATTTAAAAGCAGCTATCATGTGATTCCTTTAAATGTGTCAGACATGATGTGGCCTTCAGTTCTTTTTTCCAACCTGGATGAATTCAATTAGTCATTGGCCTCTTAAAATGTGGCAGAATTGAGTGTATTACTTCCATTGGAAAGTTAGAAAAAACTACCACTTTCTTTGCTCTAAACTCACTGCTATCGAGTCAATTTTGACTCATAGCAACTCTCCTTGGGTTTCCAAGGTGGTATCACTATGGAAGTAGATTGACCAATCTTCCTTCTGAGGAGTGGCTGGTGGGTTTGAACCACCAGCCTCTGGCTAGCAGTCAAGTGCCTTAGGCACTATGCCACTAGAGTTCCTATTTCTACTGATGGCTCTTGGGAGCATCTGAGCAATTGATTTTTGAAACAGTACCACCACTGATTTATTTTAAGTTGTCTGGTATCCAGTGGTCATTAGCCCTGGTTGCCCATCAGAAACACCTAGCATGGGTTTTTTAAAAATAAATGTTTAACCCCTAGACCAATGGAATCAGAACCACTGCATTAACCAAAACCTTTCAATTAGTGGTTCTGAATGTTTGTTGCCTTTTAGGATGACCAGGAATTGGTTTTAAAAAACTCAATGCTCCATCCCAGACCAATGGCACCAGAACCATTGCATTAACAAAATTCTTTAAATTAGTGGTTTTGAACTTTGGTTGCACATTAGAATCACATAAAAAAAAAAAAAAAAAAAAGAAAGAAAAAGTTCACTGCCTTTGAGTTGTTTCTACTCATAGCAACCCCTCCTTGGGTATCTCTATGGGAGGAGATTGCCCAATCTTCCATTCTAGGAGTGGCTGGTGGGTTTGACCCACAAGCCTTCTGGTTTGCAGTCAAATGCCTTAAGTATTACACCACCAGAGCTCCCTAGAATCACATAGGGGAACTTTTAAAGCTGGCCAGCACCCCAGTCCAATTAAATCAGAATCTTTGGGGGTTGGAGTAGGTATGAGTGTTTTTTTTTTTTTTGAAGCTCCTCAAATAATTCCAATGAGGGTGCAAGGCTGACAACCACTGCTTTAACCATTTTTCTGGTAAGCCACACATCTCCTCATCTTATTCTTATGCCATTGATTTTTAGAGCCACGTATAATAATTTGCATTCTTACTAAGTTTGTTTCCATCATTCATTGTTTTAATTAACTGTTTTAGCTTTGAGTTGATCTGAAGGTTTGATCAATATCCAAATCAGTATTTTTAATTTTTCAGTTGATGCTTCCTTATTTTTATATAAAAATCCCACTACCCACTTCCCTGGGGGAGACCAGGAAGGAAGCAAGCCAGAACAGTGGGTTTGGAGTGGCTGAGGAAGACCAGGAAGGAAGTGAGCCAGTGGTGGGTTTGGAATGGCTGTGGAGATCAGGAAGTGAGTGAAGTGGTTTGGAACAACTAAAGGAGATGAACCTGTCTGTCAGTTTGTTTTACTGTGGTGGCTTGAGTGTTGCTGTGAGGCTGGAGGATATGCCACCAGTGTTTCAAATGCCAGCAGGGTTACCCATGGTGGACAAGTTTCAGTGGAACTTCCAGACTGTCTTGACAGACTTGGAAGAAGGAAAAGGACATCCACTTCTCAAAGAATTGGCCAGTGAAAACCTTATGAATAGCAGTGAAACACTGTTTGATACATTACTGGAAAATTTCATGAATAGCTCTGAAACATTGTCTGACATAGTGTCAGAAGATGAGTACCTTAGGTCAGAAGGCACTCAAAATAGGACTAGGGAAGAAGAGCTGCTTCCTCAGAGAAAAGCACATCTTAATGATGTGGATAGAGTAAAGCTTTTGGGACCTGCATTTGCTGATGTGGAATGACTCAAGATGAGAAGAAACAACTGCAAACATCCATTAATAATCGGAACATGGAATTTACAAAGTATGAATCTAGGAAAATTGGAAGTTGTAAAAAATGAAATGGAATGTATAAAGATCGACATCCTAGGCATTAATGAATTGATATGGACCGGTTTTGGAAATTTTGAATCAGGCAATCATATGATCTACTATGCCAAGAATGAGAAATTGAAGAGGAATGGTGTGTCATTCATCATCACAAAGAAAGTATCAAGATCTATCCTGAAGTACAACGCTGCCAGTGATAGGATAATATCCATATGCCTACGAGGAAGATCTGTTAATACTACCATAATTCGAATTTACTCACCAACCACCAAAGCCAAAGATGAGGAAACTGAAGATTTTTATCAACTTCTGCAGTCTGAAATTGACCAAACATGCAACCAAGATGTGTTGATTATGAATGGTGATTAGAATGCAAAAGTTGGAAACAAAGAAGAATCACCAGCAGTTGGAAAATATGGCCTTGGTGATAGAAATAATGCTGGAGATCACATGATGGAGTTTTGCAAGACCAACGACTTATTCATTGCAAATATCTTTTTTCAACAACACAAATGCCTGCTATACACATGGACTTTGTCAGATGGAGTACACAGGAATCAGACTGACTACATCTGTGGCAAGAGACGATAGAGAAGCTCAATATATTTGGCCAAAACAAGGCCAGGAGCTGATTGTGGAACAGACCATCAACTGCTCATCTGCAAGTTCAAGATGAAGGTGAAGACAATTAAAAGTCCACAAGAGACAAAATATGACCTTGATTATATCCCTCCTGAATTTAGAGACTATCTAAAGAAGAGATTTGATGCACTGAACACCAATGACCAAAAACCAGAGGAAATGTAGGGTGACATCAAGAACATCATCCATGAAGAAAGCAAAAGGTCATTAAAAAGACAGAAAAGGAAGAAAAGACTAAAATGGATGTCAGAAGAGACTCTGAAACTTGCCTTGAATTGAGACTAGCTAAAGCTAATGGAAGAAATGACAAGATGAAAGAGCTGAACAGAAGATTCCAAAGAGCAGCTCAAGAAG
>NW_006921839.1:5196029-5224962 GCF_000298275.1 Orycteropus afer afer | reverse complement strand
CTCCAGGAATTGATGGAATACCCGTTAAGATGTTTCAACAAATGGATGCTTCACTGGAGGTACTCACATGGCTATTCCAAGAGATTTGGAAGACAACTACCTGGCCAACTGACTGGAAGAGATCCATATTTGGACCCATTTCAAAGAAAGGTGATCGAACAGAATGTGGAAATTGGCAAACAATATCATTAATATCACATGCAAGTAAAATCTTACTGAAGATACTTCAAAAATGGTTGCAGCAGTATATTGACAGAGAACTTGAAAGGTGCAAGCTGGATTCAGGAGAGGATGTGGAATGAGGGATATCATTGCTGATGTCAGATGGATCTTGGCTGAAAGCAGAGAATACCAGTAGTGCCTAAGGCACTTGACAGCTAATCAGAAGTCTGGCGGTTCAAACCCACCAGCCACTCCTCAGAAGGAAGATTGGGTGATCTAACCACCTCAGAAACCCAAGGAGGGGTCACTATGAGTTGGATCTGACTCGATAGCTGTGAGTTTTAGGGTTTTTTTTTTTGTGTGTGTTTTATTGACTATAGGAAAGCATTTGATTTTGTGGATCATAACAAATTATGGATGACACTGAAAAGAATGGGAATTTCAGAACACTTGATTGTGCTCATCAGTAACCTGTGCATAGACCACGAGGCTGTTGTTTGAACAGAACAAGGAAACACTGCATAATTTAAAATCACGAAGGGAGTGCATCAGGATTGTATCCTTTCACCATACTTATTCAATCTGTATGCTGAGCAAATAATCTGAGAAGTGGGACTATGTGAAGAAGAATGTGGGATCAGGATTGGAGGAAGACTCATTAACAACCTGCGACACGCCTATGACACAATTTTGCTTGCTGGAAGTGAGGATGACTTGAAGCACTTACTGATGAAGACTGAACATTGAAGTCTACAGTATGGATTACACCTCAATATAAAGAAAACAAAAATTCTCATAACTTGACCAATAAGCAGCATCACAATAAATAGAGAAAAGATTGAAGTTGTCAAAGACTTCATAATACTTGGTTCTACAATCAACATCAATGGAAGCAGCAGTCAAGACATCAGACAATGTATTGCACTGGGCAAATCTGCTTCAAGAGACCTTTTTCAAATGCTGAAGAGCAAAGATTTCTCCTTGAAGACAGGTGTGCCTAACCCAAGCCATGGTATTTTCAATCGCTACATAAACATGTGAGAGCTGGACAATAAACAAGGAAGACAGAAGAAGAGGTGATGCTTTTGAGTTGTCATGCTGGTGACGACTACTGAAAGTACCATGGATTACTAAAAAAGAACTAACAAATCTGTCCTGGAAGAAGTGCAGTCAGAATGCTCCTTGGAAGCAAGAATGGCCAGACTTTCTATCACCTACTTTGGTCATGTTATCAGAAGGGACCATTCTTTGGAGAAGGACATCATGTTTGGTCAAGTAGAGGGTCAACAAAAAAGGGGAAAGCCCTCAATAAGATGGATTGACACAGTGGCTGTATCAGTGGGTTCAGGTATGGCAAGGATTGTGAGGCTTGCACTGGACCAAGCTGTGTTTCATTCTGTTGTACATAAGGTCACTATGTACCAGGGACAACTCGAGGGCACCAAACAGCATAACAACAACACACTTCCCTGAATTTGTTATGTACCTCTTTGTGTAAGACACTCCCTCTACCTCCAGCTAGACTTTCCAAACATAAAGTAGAATTTACATCTCTTATATATCCCTATTAGAAGATGATTTTGTTGATCCTTACTAGTTGTTTGAATTACATAAATTTTGAATTTTTCAAATAAGAAGTTGTTTTATAATGCTGAATAAACTATTTCAAAATAACACTGACAATTGTGACAAATACTAATGTAAGATGTTAATAAAGGAAACTGTGTGTGGGGTATATGGGAACATTCTTTGCTATCTTTGTAACTTCCATAAATCTAAAACTATTCTAAAATAAAATGTTTATCTTTATTAAAAATTACAATTTTGAACGCTTCCTCTCCTTGCATCTTTTTTCTTATCTCCTCTCTGAATCATCTTTCCTTTCCTCACTTTTGAAACCTGTGGTTCTTAATCCTACTCCCCACCCCTGGCTGTCTCCTTCTGGAAAAACTGAAGAATTATTAACTCTGCTCTTAGAGTTTCTCAAAGGTCATTCTACCAGCTCTTCTTTCTATTGGGATTCAGGCCCAAGTAACAGTTTTCTGCACCTATTGCACTTATTTATTCTTTAAGTGAAGTTCATTTTAAATTTTTATTTAAATTTAATAGTACAGACTTTTACAAAACACTAATTGTTGATACAAAATTTTAGTGAAGTCATGATAAGTAGAATCTTATGTAATGGCTACAGAATTACTTAAAGCATAAAGTTGTATTTTCTTTATCAAAAAGAAAAGAGAAAAACGATTTTAAAGAAAGAGCCTCAAGAGCATTGGGGAAAAGCACAAATCTATCAAAACCTGCTATAACATGACTGCACAGGACTACTTAAACAGGCATGATATTTAAAACCCCAATCTATGCTACACATTTTCACTTTTGCTGACATTAAGTGTGTATTGATACTAGAGAAAATTTGATACATGTGAGGGTTATAGGATCTGGCCATGATGTCAGTAACATATCAATGAGGATTTACATCACTATAAACCTCTGCTCTATTGTGCTCTATGTCTGTGAGCACTCCGAACAAGAGAAATCATTTCTGTTCAGGAATAGGATACTTTTGTCATTCTAACTTTCTTTTTCAAACGTGCTTCATAATCTAGTGTGGTGACATGCAAAATTCTCTCTATTGGGGGAAAAAAAAAAACCAAAACCCTCCTTTTCCATTGCTATTGTACCAATATAAAAATTCTCCTTCCTGGAAAACATGCATCATTCATTTCATCAACATGATCTTTTTCCTTATAATAATAAAATTCAAAATATCTTTATGTTTTATATAAAAATCTTTCCTTAAAGAGATGAGATGGGTAGGTATGTATACTCACATACATGCAACCTTCACATGTATTAAACTTTAAATATTGAAAGGTATTTAAGTTTTGCTTTTCTAAATATAGTGCATGTTCTTTTGATATAGAGTAACAGTCACGGTTGAACCATGACTAGATGTAGAGGTTATCTGTTATGTCATTGTTACAACATTTGCCTCAGCTACATAAGACATTCTACCTTGGGAATAAAATGATACACACTATTTGTAGAAAATAATCATTGGCTCCATTATTTTAAGTACTCAGAATAAACAGTACTGGCCTCTGCTGGTTACTGACATAGTGATGATCAGGGATCCATCTTCAAAGGCTGCAAAGGGACTCCTTTTATCCAGAGGCATTTAAAGCTACTTGGGAATTTTGTTGCTGTTGTTTATCTGTTGACAGTGACAGTTATCATTTGATGAAGTTGCCAATGATGAAAGTCTCTAGCTGTAACTATGGACTTAAATGGATCCAAATTATAGCCCTAAAATTTGCCATTTTTCAGACTAAATCAATTGAAATATTTTTAATATTACAATTTAAAAAGAATCTTATCTTTCATTAACTAGGGGTTGAGAGTAAGAAGAGAGTTGATAAATTTCAGCTAAATTTTTAAGAGTAATAACTGAACACAACATATATTCTTTGAAGTTTATTTGTATTATTATCTCATATGAATCATCTGTTTCATAAACTGCAATTGAGATTACTTGACTACCTGGCAAATACAACCTAGATCTTCATAGAAATTATAAATGTTCTACCCAAAAAGTACTGTGTATCCAAGTAAAGACATTTATACAAAATTTTAAATCTTGTGTATTTGTTACCTAACAATTCTACAAAGAAAAATAGTGTATTTGTAATTTAATAATGTTGGGATTATATTCTCCCTCTAAGACGGTAGTGTAGTGCCTAAGGCACTTGACTGCTAACCAGAAGACTGGCGGTTCAAACCCACCAGCCACACCTTAGAAGGAAGATGGGGCAATCTACTTCCTTAGTGATACTGCCTCAGAAACCCAAGGAGGGGTTGCTATTAGTCTGGTCCTACTCGACGGAACACAACAACAACAACAACAACAACAAGCTAATATAAACATCCTTTGAAAATGTATGCTAAAGATAGAAAACTACAGGAATGTTTTCTACCTTTTCTGATAGACTCAACAAGCGAGTTGGCTATCAGTACAACCCAAGCTTCCTTCTGATTGTCTCTAAAGGGTCTTAGTCTGACCAATGGAAATAATCCCTAGAATACTCAGGCCATTATTTTCAATGGCAATTGGTGGTCAATACTGATTAAGACCAGTAAAGTTCTTTTGCTCCCAGATGTTTACATCAAGAACCTGGATTACACTACAAATTTAAAAGACAGAAAAGAAATTGAAGACCCCCAGAGGCTAAAATACCTCCAGTGCTAAAGGAGTGAAGACACAGAGATACACAGAGACTTACTCTTGCATTTGTCCAAAAGGGCTTAGAATATTGAATCCTAAAGGACACCACTGTATAAAATTGCCAATACAGAAGGAATAGAGAATAACTCATTGATATTGAATATAATTTTGGGAGTAAGAGTTTATCTACCATAGCGTGGTGAAGAGTCCTATTGATGCCAGTAAGCGGGGATTCAATCTATTGAGATCAAAACCTCCTGTCACTACCTGTAGTAGGTGTCTGTAAAAAGTAGAAAAACAACTTACCAACCTCAAATATATTTGAAATAGTGACCATGTATATCTCATGAGCTAGTGAATATTTTATAAAGTGTCAACATTGCCTATGTAATAGGTTGTATTTTTTGTACTTGTTGCTTTTTCTTTTCCCTCTCTCCCTCCTTTCTTTTCTTCCTTCCTTCCTACTTTCCTTCCTTGAAGGGGTTTATATCATGAACTTCCAGTAGAAAGCATTTTTCACTACATTTTGGAGAGGCATACACTCCAAGCTATATAAAATGTTCTAATCTGTGCTTGAAGGTACTACCATTTTAGGGAGTAATAAGTACATTTTGTGTACAGGTTGCCTTTCTGAAATACTTTCTTTTTCAATTATCAAATACCTTTCTTGTCAAGATAGTGCAGCAGTGTTTGGAAAGCATTAGCACACCAACAGATGCTCAGAATCAAATGACTTAATAGGCATAAACTTTTTTTTTCAAATAATTGCAAAACTTCAGTTTAGCCTTTTGCATACCTTGCATAGCTAATTACCTAGGCCTTCATGTTTACATGCAATGAGAATATCTACAGCTATAAACTACATAATTTATAATTGATGTAAATGGGTGTTATTATGTCAATTAGGCAGCTGTGTCCTCTACCTCTTGGTAAATAGCTATGAGTGATAAACTGAGTTTGCAGAGAGGTACCTTCACTTCTTTGTAACAGACAAAAATAAATTACCTAGGTAGACCAGGCTGTCCAATTGTTCTCTGGTGAAGTTGATGAAAAATCCAGACTCTTTCTTTTGACCTGTTGACTGCAGCAAACGGTCAATTTCGTCACGCACTGCTGCCATAGCTTCTGGGTGCCACAGAAGATAATACATTGCCCAGAACAGGGCTGGAATAGAGTTTGCCAAAGAGGCCCAGAAAACGCCTAAATGATGTGCTGGGAGAAAATAAGTGAAAAGGAAGATTAATAGCATTTATTACACTGATTAGATTTGCAGTGTGCTAATTAAAAGATGTTAGGACACAGACCCAGCCAAGGATCAGTGCATGCTAATGAGGACCAATAGGCTTCTGAAGTCTAATTTTCTGCTTAATGAGAATAGTTTAAAATGTAATGTGTGGGGGGACGGAAAGTTGGGGGGTGAGATAAGATGAGTAAATGCAGCTTACTTATACTCTTTCTCATTATTCCCATTAAGTATCTTGTTTTACAACCTCAGCAAAAAAAAAAAAAAAAATCAATTATCAGAGTAAAACATTTTATCATTAGCCAATTAGAAAGAGCATAAAATGTTCAAGGTCGCCATTTTGTCTTTTTATTTCAAAGGTCTATAGTAAATTATTTTATTTTAGACAAGTACTCATTCAGAAGTTTCTTACCTCCTATTTCTAGGTCATCAGGCTCATAGTACTGCTCCAGGATATCTTGCCTCATTTGAAAAAATTTTGACTGTCTTTGCATCTTAGCTAAGTTTTCTTTTGTAAAGTTGTTTATCATTTTCTTCCGCGTAGACTTGGTATCTCCTAGGAGCTCAATGGGTATGCCTGATGCTAAATATATGAATTTTTCATCAAATTTAATATAATTATCTCTTAGCTCACTAAAAAGTTTTTCCCTATCGGCAACAAGGAGTTTTCCATGCAGAGTTGTAAATGAGATCTCAAACATTACTGAGGTGCAGAATGTCAACAAATGTACTGTGTCCCAATTTCTGGCTTTTAATAATTTAGATTCAAAAACGTGAGTTATATCCTGTGCCATGGTTTCAATAAGTACATCCAAAGATTTGCCTTGCAAATGCTGATAGCAGAGTTGAAGGTCATGGGACAGCTTTTGATTGCCTGACAGCATTTTGATGGAAAATATATGGCGTGATAATTTATCTTTGTATGTTTTGAAGCTTAATTGTTTGGGATTTTTGGTCACTAACTGGAACTGGAAAGGGTCCAGGATAAATGTTACGTACTTCCCTAAAAGAAATAAATATATGATAATGTGAGTTCATTTAGTAGCAAAACAAAACCAAGTACCTGAAATTTGAAAATATTTGAATGAAGATTAGAAAGAACTTAACATCAATAAAGGCACAAAATTTAATAAAAATCTATTTCACTTAAGATCCAGAACATGTTTCCTTTTAAAACAGAAGAAGGTGGGAAAACTCTATAAACTTAAATATCCTTAAAAAGTTTAATACAACAATTTTTATTTTAACTGCAATACCCTATCATTTGAAATATCTTTAAATATTATCAGTACCCATTGACTGAAACGATTCATATATCTCCCCCACTCCAATAAAACAAACAATAAAAAGAGAAACAAAACCAAGGTGGTAAGATGCCATTCTATTACTTACGTTTATACTTTATAGTTTTTTCATACTTGGTATCACTTTAGCATTGATCAGATGTACTAATTTTAACACAAATATATGAAGATGCATTATGTACCCGGTACTCACAAGTAAATAGTTAATTTAGGATTAATTAACTATATATTACAAGTGCTAGCATTTTCACTTTTATATATGAAAAAAATAGTGGCTTAGGGAGATTTAATAGCATATTCAAGGTTACACAGCTGATTTGTGATTGAAATTGGATTCCAAACTAGAAACCTTTCCTTCAACATTTACTGAGATCTAGACACTCAGTTGGACTCTTTCCTTTTTGAGATATAAAGATGGAAACAAATTGTTCTCTCAGTAGAAACAGTGATGTAGCAGAGGTGTGAAGGGAAGCAGAAAAAGAGTATATCTCATTCTTCCGGGAAACACTGACAACAATCTTTGAAGAGGTGTCATTTTGTCTCCTCCACATATTGGGAGCTCTGGTAGTGTAGTGCCTAAGGCACTTGACTGCTAACCAGAAGGCTGGCGGTTCAAACCCACCAGCCACTCCTCGGAAGGAAGATGGGGCAATCTACTTCCATAGTGATACTGCCTTGGAAACCCAAGGAGGGGTCGCTATGACTCAGGTCTGACTCGACAGCACATAACAACAACAACAACAACAATATATCAGCATTGCCCAATCTCACCTAATTAAAAGACTCAGGGTGTTGGTTAAAAATACATTTTCCTGAATGATCCTGATTTATAAGGCATGGAAGTGGGATCACACACATCTATTTGTGACAAGGGCTTCCAATGATTCTCATGAGGCACATTAAGGTAGATCATACCAGACCCGTTTCTCAGAGCTAGCAAGAAACAAAGAGATTGCCTCATTCAACTTCTGTATTTGTCAGTTGAGAAAGCTAAAGAAGGTCAAGAGGGGTTAAGGGCCAAGGAAGAACACACATTTAAGACAATAAACAATTAGGCGTTAAAGTTTATAGAATCATTTAAACTTTCCTCTTCACCTCATCATTTCCCTTGGGGTATGTGTATGTATGAAACTTTCTTAGATGAAAAACTTCTCACTTGTTATGTACGGTAACTCAAAATCCATTAAAGAAATTGAATTCAATTTTTTGTAGCGCTCAGGATAGCATTTTGTGTAGTTTTCAGCTGAATCCTGGAAGCAGAATAAATGTAAAGATTTTCCTTAACAACTTTAAAAATAATTTAAGTGTTTAATATATATGAAAGTACATGTACTATAAAATTCTCCTAAGAATGAGTCTTATGACTCAACTTTTATTCACTCCATTGTCCTTTGATGCATTTAATGAGGCAGCTAAGTCTGGGCAGGAGGCTGAAACGAGAAGAGGCTACCAGTCAGATACCAAAGCTGTCATTTATAAAGTAAACTGGATTTTGTTTTTTTTTTCCTTTCTGGGGAGCTCAAAAAGGAATCAACTGGATTTGGGCATATTTTAAGACATTGCTTTACCAAAGAAACTTAATTAAATAAAATTACCAGCATCTGCTAGACAAATAATTGAAAAAACAAAAAAAGTCAATTCATTTATTTTGCAAAAGATATAATTTTAGGCAAACCTGTGTATTTTCACAGGTGGTGATTCATACGTCTTTTCTTGCACTAAATGAAAGGATTTGGATAGATATCTTTAGGGTTATTTTAAATTATTCACTTAAAAATCAAAATGTCTATAACAGATTCAGTTTGTAAAACACACAGTCTTCAAGAATATTTTGAATTTTTTCCTACCAATTTTCCACAGCAGTCCAAATATAAGTGAAAAGTCAAAAACATATTCAGCTATAGTGGCATAAGCTACATGTCATTGGGTCAATTGAAATAGAAGCTGTGTGGATATGAAAGTTTGTGTTTTGTCTACAATTCATTATAAATTCCCTCTCTCTCTCTCACTCTCCTCTTTTGTTATTTTCCTCTCTTTCTTCTCTCTCACTGTCTCTCTCTCTCCTTGGGAATGAGGAGATTGGAAGAATCCATGACATGAATTTCAAATCAAAGGTATATTGAGGAAATAGGCTGCTTAGTTGGTAGAAATGATTGAGTCAGTAGCTGAAAGGTTGGTGGTTCAAACCCATACAGAGGTGCAGGTGAGACAGGCATGGCAATCTGCTTCTGAAAGATGACAGCCTTGGAAACCCTAAGGAGCAGTTCTATTCTGCACACTTGGGGTCTCCATGAACACGAATTGACTTGACAGCAGCTAACAATAACACGGATGAAAAAAGTCGACTGTGAAGAAACTGATTCTAGTCAGCACCTAGTATTAATAAACCGTTGTTAAAACAAGAATTTGTGTGTGCATAGGTTTTTAAAAAATCACTATAGATTATTTTATTGCAATTTGTAGATATAATTTTCTCTTCCCAAGGTTCTTTTCTCTCTAGGATATTTGCACTATCTCATCCTTATTTTAATTTCTTTCAACATCAAGTCACTGTGTTTTCCCTACTATCTTTCTGTTTGAGATGCAGATTTTTTTCCAAGTAGACACTTTGATTTTTTGGATTTTACTTTTCAAGTGAGTTTGGAAGTACTAATAACCCTGGAGATGTTAACTGGCTTTCCAACTTCTAATCTTCAGTGTAAACAATTTAAGCTAAGTTTTTCAAAATTAATATTAATTTGAACCATCTGTCCACCATCTGCTAATGTGAGATGCGAAATCAAGAGCTTCTTTGTGATCTTTAATCAGACAGTTAGGGAAACACATATACATTCATAAAATGAATTTAAATTTCCTTAACAAAAGAAATCTGGGAAGTTATTCTGGAGGTCAGGTATTGTCAGGGTAGAGTCAACTTTTCTTAGAATGTGATTTTATGTAGATAAATGCTACATGTCAACAGTTACATTGTGTAGTTCACAACAATCACTAGGTAGATGCAATATCTTTTGCCATATTTTGAAAAAAGAAAAGAATGTTGTCAACAGTTCATACAAAACAAATATTGACGTAAAGAAGTTCAGAGTTTGTGCTTGTTTAAAATGCAAATATCAAAATGTAGCCCACTTCTGAAAAAATATATAAAATTATCCTTCTGAATAGTATGTTTATTTGAAGTGGGGTCAAAATTTTTAACATCTCCCTTGCTAAATTCTTATTCATTTTTAGGAACTGATTGGGCCTAAGATACGAACATTAGTATTGCTATATAACTTTAGATAATTCTTTACTAACTCAAATGCCTTTTCATTTATGTTAAAATTAATTCTTATAGGAAGGTGAAGTTATGTGATGTGAAATGTGTCAGTAAATTTTTTTTTTAAATAAATCTTTAGCTTGATGTCTTAAATACAGGAAGTGGACATCTAGATCATTACAAATTGAATTTTGAATTTTCATTTCAGAAATGTAGTGCTGTATAGAGACATAGTCATGAGAATTCAGGACAAGTATTTGACTGGAATAAAAAATGCACTGTTAACAAAAATGAGACAAATGTGAATTTTAAAGAAATTTGCCATAATTACTGGGTTTCAAAGTCTGCATATAGTTGATTCTTCAATACATTTTTCTTTTTTTAATCTGAAGCTGATAATTTTTTAAACCTGAAGTTGGAGGAGTGGAATATAAAACAACATTTTATTTTATTGAAGCTGACCACATTTACACAGTCCCCTTCTTATTAGGGAGATTTCACTGAGCTGTTGACAATGATGTACAGTGGAGCTTCTCTGGGGTGACGTTCAGGGAAATCATTGACATTGCACCACCACACAAAACCAATTAGAGAACTATTTTCTGCGACAGGTCACGAATTTACGTGGTTTCTCATGAAAAGATGTACCTTTTAATTTCTTTATTAAAGTGACATCTGTGTCCCTTGAGACTTTTCATGATGACAATCATTTGCTCATCATGCAAGAAAATACATTCACTGAAATCAATGGTGGGACAAGGGCAGAGGACTCTGTTCCTTGTTTCACATTTTCCAAATGAACTACTTTGCAAACTGATCATTAGAACCATATATATTAGCAGGATTTGTTGCCAGGAATTTATTCAATGTCTAATAGGAGGCAAAAGGGAAGTAGTACATATTCAAATGTGATTGTCTACTGTTGAGTTCAAAAACTTAACCATGGTCAAATTATTTAGACATTAGAGATTCAGCAAGCATCTCAGTATCTAAGATTAAGTTATCAAGTGTCAGGATAAATTGATTGTTTTTGAAAAGTGAATAAAATTATTTGAATCTGCACCACGTTTCTGCTTAATCATCTTAGGTTATATTTGTATAATGTACTAAAAAGGAAAAGTGAAAATTTCAATAATTTGTTGTATCTATTCATGAAAACGTAAAAAGTTTAATTTTTTAATATATATATTTTTAAGCTAAGAGTATAGTTTTGGCATTACAAAGCCAAAAACTCATTTAAAATTGCGGCACCAGCTATTGTCTTTATCTGTATGACAGTATTTCATCAGTTCTAATGTGTTAGGAATTTACTCATCAAATATTTATTGTGCATCAACCAGTGCTAAATTCTGAACTATATACTGGCAACACAGGAGCTAACAGAATAATGCACATAGATAGATGAGGGAATTAGCCATAAATTCACAAGTTATTAAATGTTGTGACAGACATGATACTAGGAGTACTGGGAGCCTAGAGAGGAGATACCAAACATAGTGTCAGGAAGGGAGATGGCCAGGGAAGGATTTGGGGAGGAAGTTATACTTGACCATGATGTTGAAGGATGAGCCCATGTCAGCAAGCAAGAACAACATTCCAGCACAAAGAGCAGCAAGAGAAAATCTGGAGGCATAAAAGCACTTGCAATGTGAGGGAGGAATTTCAAACAATTTGGTGCATTAATGGTGCAATGAGTGCAAGGTAAGAGACTAAGCTAGAGAGGTGGGATCTTGGGGAGCTATGTAAGGATTAGGTTACAAACGTCATTTCCTTTATTTCTAAGATTCATGACTTTTGTTTTGCTTTGTTTTTAGATTTCAATTGTTCTGAAACCAGAGTGCATTCAATTATTGTTGAGAGAAATTTAGCAGCTGTCAGGCAGAAGAATATGTTGTGGTAAAATGAATATTACCTGTTCATGTGAGAATCAATTATCTTATTAAATATCACCCAGTTTAAGTTATCTGTATTTTCCCCCCAAAATACTCTATCAAAGAGGATCCTTGGTGAGGCAGTGGTTAAGCAATGGGCTGCTAAGCAAACTGTCAGCTGTTGGAACCCACAAGCCACTCCATAGGAGAAAGAAAGAAAAAAAGAATGAAAATTGCAAACTAGACAGAGTATGTAGGAAAAGTTAAGCATGTTTATAAACATGTTATACAAATATGCAAATACGTATACATGTGTGTATATATATCTCTTAATATATACATATATATGCATATACTCCTATAGAAAAATAAAAGAAGATATCTGTGTAAGAGGAATGAAGAATGGAATACCAATCCAGAGAGGGACAGAAGAAAGGTCATGGGGCAGATAAATAGATTGTCTTCAACATTCTTTGAAATTGGAGCAAAGGTGGTAAGGATCATTGTGAGATGTGAGTACCTTTGGTAGATATGTTGGAGTCTAAGTGAGATCTAAGTGTATTTTATTGACTATGCAAAGGCATTCAACTGTGTGGATCACAACAAATTATAGATAACATTGAGAAGAATGGGAATTCTAGAACACTTAATTGCACACTCATGTGGAAGCCGTACACAGACCAAGAGGCAGCTGTTCAAACAAGAACAGAACAAAGGAATACTGGTGGTTTATAATCGTGAAAGCTGTGCATCAGGGTTGTACCCTTTCACCATACTTATTCAATCTGTATGCTGAGCAAATAATCTGAGAACCTGGACTACATGAAGAAGAATGTGGCATCAGGATTGGAGGAAGACTCATCAACAACCTGTGATGTGCAGATGACACAACCTCACTTGCTGAAAGTGAAAAGGACTTAAAGTAGTTACTGATGAAGATCAAAGACTACAGCCTTCAGTATGGGTGACATTTTAACATAAAGAAAACAAAAATCCTCACAATGGGGCAAATAAGCAAATTCAAATTCATTGTCAATGAGTCGATTTTGACTCATAGTGATCCCTATTGGGTTTCCAAGGCTGTAAATCTTTATGGAAGCAGACTGCCGCATCTTTCTTCCATGGAGCAGCTGATGGGTTCAAACACTGACCTTCTGGTTAGCAACCAAATCCTTAACCAAATCCTTAAATGTAGTGACATCATCAGAGCTCCTAGACCAATAAGCAACATTATGATAAATGGAGAAAAGATTGATGTTGTCAAGGATCTCATTTTACTTGGATTCACCATCAACACCCATGAAAGCATTAGTCAAGAGATTTATTGCATTGAGCAAATCTGCTGCAAAAGATTTCTTTAAAGTGTTAAAAAGCAAAGATGCCACTTTGAAGACTAAGGTGGGCCTGATCCAACCATGGTGTTCTGAGTCACCTCATATGGTGGCATAGTGCCTAAGGCATTTGACTGCTAACTAGATGGCTGGTGGTTCAAATCCACCAGCCAGTCCTCAGAAGGAAGATTGGGCAATCTACTTCTGTAGAGATACTGCCTCAGAAACCCAAGGAGGGGTAGCTATGAGTTGGATACAACTCGACAGCAGTGAGTTTGGTTTTTTATATGCCTGCAAGAGCTGGACAATAAATAAGGAATATTGAAGAAGAATTGATGTCTTTGAATTATGGTGTTGATGGAGAATATTGACTATAATTTGGACTACCAGAAAAATGTCTTAGAAGAAGTATAGCCAGAATGCTTCTTAGTGAGGATGGTGAAACTTCATCTCATGTACTTTGGACATGTTATCAGGAGGGACCAGTCACTAGAGAAAGAAATCATGCTTGGTAGAGGGTCAGTGTAAAAGAGGAAGACCCTCACTGAGATGGACTGACATAGTCACTGCAACAGTGGACTCAAACATAGCAAAGATTGTGAAGATGGTGCAGTGTCAGCAGTGTTTCCAGGCAGTGTTTCACTCTGTTGTACATAGGGTTGATATTAGTCAGAACCAACTAGATGGCACTTAATAAAAACAATAAGTGAGATCATATTTGATGTCTTCAATTTTCTCATGAAGAAAGAAAGGAAGGTGAACTGGTTTTCCAGAGCCCAGACTCACTTTCTGCTACTCCATTGTGCACTCAGCCAGAAGCCATTGGGCAAGGAAGTGTGGATGATCTAGTCCTGAGAGCCTCCCATGGCATGGATGGGACAAGGGAAGAAGAAAATGGAGAATAAGTAGCCTTAGGGGAAAGCTGGTATGAGAGATTGTGTGCAAAGACAGCCATGATAAGTTCTTCCTTTCCTATACATGGTCCTCTTGGTGACTGCCACTCTTTCTTGCAAGAGGCAGAGCCTATTCCCTATCCTTGCATCTGGGCTAGTCATATGGTTTGTTTTGGCCCGTAACCTGGCTGGAGTGAGGCTTTGGAATATCTGAGCTTAGGCCTCAAGAAGCCTTACACCTTTTCTGTTCAGCCTCTTGAAACACTTACTACTAAGGTAGCCTTCTTGAGAATGAAAGACCATGTGTGCAAGGTTGCCCAGCCAAACATATGATGAAGCCATCTTGAATCATTCAGCCCCTATCAAGCCATCTGATGACTGAAGCCACATAAAAGACTCCATGCAAGACCAATTTTTGTTCTAAGCAATTAAATTTTTTTTGGGGGAGGGGGTTTGTTTTATAGCAATGGACACTGATACCGCTGGATAGCATGAAGTTCAAAGGAGGGTGAGCTAAGAACATTCTGGCTTCTCTCTGCCCTCTTGTCCGTGATGCTTGGAGTGTGTAGTCATCTTGCTATTATTTTTGAGGGGGCTGATGGAAGGGATAACAGTTTAAAGTATAATCAACTTTTTAAAATTAAAAATATGCTATAGTTTATTGTTTATAGTTATATAAAAATCATTGAATAAGACAACTGAACATGAAATAAATAGAATAGGTGGTGGCAGCAGAGTGGGCCTCCCCAATACCCTCAAACCAAAACCAAACTCACTGCCATCAAGTCAACTCCAACTCATAGTGACCCCCTTGGGGTTTCTGAGGTCATAAATCTTTACAGAACTAGATTGCCTAGTCTTCCTTCCATGGAGTGGCTGGGAGAGTCTAATTTTTTTTTTTTTTAATATGAGAATTCCTGAGCTGAAAAACATGTTTCATTTGTATTAGCTCTACAAATAAAATAATAATTACAAATATCCCATGTTTTGCCTAGAGAAAATATAAAGACATTAAAGAATAGGTAATACATGACATATTTAAGAAACATATAGAAGTGTTTCTTACCCCCAAAGAGAACAGTGAAACTATCACCATGTTTCTTTTGAAGAGTTTTTATAAAAGCCAAGGGAGCTTTTTGGAAGTTCCAGATCTGTCCGAAATAAGGAAGCCAGCCTTTTATTAATGGGGGCTCGCCAGGTCTCCTGTGAAGAAAAAAAGATAAAAGAAGAAAATATGGAATCACATTTATTTTAATAAATGTGGGTTATTTATCAAGTCCATTGTTGTGGTTGTGTGCTGTCGAGTCGATTCTAACTTATAGCGACCATATAGCCAGAGTAGAAGGGTTTCCTAGGCTGAAATCTTTATACTAGCAGATCACCAGTCTTTTCTCCCATGGAATGGCTAGTAGGTTCCAACTGCCAACCTTTCAGTTAGCAGTCAAGCACTTAATAATTGCACCACAGGAAGCTTATAAATGGATTGGACAAATTGCACAGCTTCTTTCAATTCTCTTATTCCATGAGTCTTATATAACCATACACATGCATTTATTGAGCTTCTCCAGTATGTGTGGCTCTGGGGTGGACAGTTCAATTCATAACTTTCAGTAAGCAATTTTTTTCAAAACTTGAATGGCTGCCTGACCAGTTTAATCACATCTGTTCTATTTATTTTGTGTTCAATATCCTAACATCACTAGTAGTCACCTGTAGATGTAATGGGAATATATAAAAAAAAATGTAAAAACAGTTACTGTTGAGTAAATTCCAACTCATTGAGACCCTAATGTGTGCAGAGTAGAAATATACTACATAGGGTTTACAGATCTTTCTTCCAAAGTGCTTCTAAGTGGGTTTGAATCACCAATCTTGGTAAGTAGTCAAATGCTTTACTATTTGCACCACCCAGAACTTTGTGATGGGCTTATTAATGGTTTATCTATGAAGGTCAATCAACTTGTTGTTATAATTTATTTAGTGAAATTAACAGTTTGGTATAATATTGATAGAAAAAAACAATGGGTAAGCTGACTGATTTTTTTTTTCTTTCTCACAAGTTGTATGTTATAAATGCTGCTTGGTAAATAGTATCAGTGAGATCTAACTCAGCTTCAAACAATAATTTGTGGTTGCCAGTTGTGTGAGAATGGCCAGACTTCATCTCTTCTACTCTGGTCATGTTGTAAGAAGTGACCATTCTCTGGAGAAGGATATCATGCTTGGTAAACTGGAGGGTTAACAGAAAAGGGGAAGGCCCTCAACAAGATAGATTGACACAGTGGCTACAATGATGGGCTCAAGTATAGCAAGGATTGTGAGGCTGGCACAGGACTGGGCAGTGTTTTGTTCTGCTGTACATAGGGTCGCTATGAGTCGGAGACAACTGGATGGCACCTAACAATAACAACAACTGTGCGCTCAGTACTGGGATACAGAACAAGTGAAACCTAACTTCTAGTCAAGTTGTTTGTTGGAAACCCTGTAAACAACAAATTTCAATTACTGATTTTTTTTTTTTCCATTAGCATGATTTTTTAAGTGTCAGCCCTTTGTTGTAGAGATTCCAAAGCATGGTGACCCATGCATGTCAGAGTACAACTGTGCTCCACTGGGTTTTCCATGGCTGATTTTTTGGAAGTTTGTCTCCAGACCTTTCTTTCTAGGCACTTTTGGGTGGACTCAAACGAACTTCAAACTTTTGGTTTGCATGAGAAGGCATTAATCATTCATACTACCCAGGGACTCTTTTTATATATGTAGATACAGCCCAAGTAGCCCTATCTTATTTTAATTCTTGACCCTTACACTGCTATTTAGGTAGCCCCATAAATAAGTGTTTAAAATCCAAAGAATTCTTCAATTATATGCTTATACATACATTAAAGGTATAGGGAGATGATACATTATGGGATTTGAAACTCCTTATGTGTACTTAAATTAAATGGAAGGGTGTGTTCCTTGGGATGTGCATATTGTAGTAAATTATTCATTGTGCTTTTTTTTTTTTAACTGAATAGATTCATCAAAGAGCTTAGAACTAGGTTGCAGTTTGGCAACTTTAGTTCAATCTTCATTTTCATTGCTAAGGAAGGAATCTTAAAGCTGAGAGATCAACAACTTTTCCTAAGGTCAAGAAGCTACTTAATGAAAAGCTGTGCACTGCCTCTGTGCCCCAGAGCTGCACTCTGCCCCATTTAAGAATCTTTATCAGTCCACCTGTGGACCTAGTAAGAAGCACAGGCAGAGGTGCACAGTGAACTAATAGATGCATTCAGTAAATACTGTGTGGTTGAGGCATAGGGCTGTTCTTGCGCTCTGGGTATTAGATACTGGATACTTCAGATGACAAAATAAAGCCTTCTGTTATCAGATACCAATTAGGAATTACATAATTAGAAGGGGACAGTAAATAATGCAGAAAAAATCTTTCTATGTTCTATGATATATGTTTTAATAAAGGAGCCCTGGTGGGGTAGTAGTTAAGTGCTAGCCTGTTAACCCAAAGGTCAGTGCTTTGAACCCACCAGCCTCTCCACAGTAGAAAGGCATATATATGTGTATTTTTTTTTCTGTAAAGATTTACAGACTTGGAAACCCTATGGGGCAGTTCTACTCTGTCCCATAAGGTTACTATGAGTTAGAATTTGACACAGTGGCAATGGGTCTTATGGGATGTTTTAATATATTCTTTTACTTAATGAATTTTTTTTCACTCAAACTGCAAATAAATAAAAGTATTTGTTAACTTTTACCAATAATTTGACACCACTATTTCCAACATAGGAGCTCTGGTAGCGTAGTGCCTAAGGCACTTCACTGCTAACCGGAAGGCTGGCAGTTCAAACCCACCAGCCACTCCTCTGAAGGAAGATGAAGCAATCTACTTCCATAGTGATACTGCCTCGGCAACCCAAGGAGGGGATTGCTATGAGTCGGGTCCGACTCAACGGCACATAACAACAACAACAACAGGAACAACAACAATATTTCCAATATATGAACCAGCTCATAAAACACTACCAGGAATTTAAAAAATCGAGTTTCTTTCTACATTCTACAATCCCAGCAAAATTACACTTCAAAATGTCTTCCTCATCATTTATTTGGTGGACTCAATCTGATTTAAAGTGAAAAACCCAAAGCTATTTTATCCTAGAAGAGATTAAACCAAATATTCAAAAGAACTCTGAATCTCTGTCCCATCTGTGGAGATGACTTATACTACATGCAGTACAATCCATTTTGATTAATCACAATATCTTACTAGCTCAGATCTCATCTGAAATCAAGATTATGATCACACTTAGCATGGCCTTTTAGGTAGCTAGATTAACCCTATCAAAAGCTTTTATTTTGCCATAACCCAAAATGTCTGAAATAAACTTAAAAAATAAACATTAGCTCTTCCATGGAGAAAACACAGATCAAAACAAAATAAATCAGAGCTGTGATAGAGGAATAGGATATAGAGGTCAAGACCTTGCTTTCCCTTTTTAGAAAACAAGTTGTTTTTACAACAATTCACAAAAAGTATGCTGATGCCTAAATACCTACACTTAAGAAACACTGCATAGAAATGTGTATGTTACTCCTCATGCTTTTTCTCCATTATTTTCTTGAATGCAGTCTTTAGCAATGGAGACTCACTTATTTAAGAAATATAAAAACCTAGCAAGAAAACCTTGTAACAGTTAATTTTATATCCAATGATTAAACAAGAAGAGACTGCACATATGATTGTAGGGGTGGATCCTCAAGTTAGAAACTGCCCTAGCCCACATGCTACCTACCTAACAATGACCCCTTCAAAATTTCTAAATGATTTAGTTCAGTATTTTTCTTTTCAAAATATTAACTGTTTTCCTTGGTCTATTTTTACCCTGGTTTAATGTTGCTTGAACACTGCATTGTGACAAAGATTTAGAAAGGCTTTTTGTCATATTCTAAATTAATGCAACTAATTTCACCCTCTACGCTCTGTCATTCGGTCAAAAGCTGTATTCTTCATGGGTTTCCACGGGGGTAGATGTGTGGAAGGAGCTCAGAAATCCAAGCAAATATCAGCGTAACGTTCAGAATTAGGGTAGCACATAAGAAAGTCATTTTATTTTTACAAAGAAGGAAGGTTATCATTCCTTACAGCTGTGTTTATTTCAGCAGCAATAAGCGTAACACTATTAAATATCATGTTATAACTGTGCACATTTTCAGGAAAAAATATAGTGCTAGTTCAACTTATGACCCATCAAAGACTGTAACAGAAAGCCGTTTTCACTGGTGTACTTGTTAAAATCATTTGCGGAGGAAAGACATCACCATAATGATCTGTACAGGCCTTTGACACTTAGCATAGCATAATTAATGACTGATCTCATTTTTGTTCCGTGACTTCAAGAATGAAATGTCCACTGTCCACTATCGAGGGAGGGAACAGGATTTTTCAGGTTTGTTCAGGACAATCAACTTCCAAAGCCTAAAAGTACCTAAAGCAATGATAGGCAATAATGAAAAACTCCATGGCCAATAAAACCAGAAAAACCAGTTGATACCCAGTGGATCTTAACATGAACTAACATGATTTGTCTCATTGTGTCTCTTAGAAATGTATCCTTTAAAAAAAAAAAAAGTTACTGTGGATATATGTGTGTATATACATGTGAGTGTATATATACATGTGTGTGTGTGTATATGTGTATGTGTGTGTATCTTTACCTTTTTAACCATTTTTAAGTGTTTAATTCTGTGACATTATGTTCACCATATTGTGTTAATATCACCACTATTTCCAAAAGTTTTACATCACCCTAAACAGAAACTCTGTCCCCTTTAAGCAATATCTCTCTTCTCTCCACTGATCCCAGCCATTGGTAAGCACAAATAAAGTTTTATCTCTATGCATTTATTTCAGATATTTCACATAAGTGGAATTATACAATTTTTGCCCTTTTGCATCTGACTTATTTCACTGAGCATATTTTCAAGGTCCATCCATGTAATAGCATGTATCAGAACCTCATTTCTCTTTAGAGCATAATAATATTCCATTGTGCACATAAATTGAATTTTGTTTATCCATTCGCCTGTTGATGGACACTTAGGTTGTTTCCACTTTTTGGCTATTGTGAATACATACTGCTGCAGTGAGCACTGCTGTACAAGTATCTGTTTGAGTCCTTGCTTTTAAGGTGGCTAGAGTATATATAAACCTATGTATGGAGCTGTGTTAGCATAGTGCCTAAGGCACTGGACTGCTAACCAGAGGGCTGGCGGTTTAAACCCACCAGCCACTCCTTGGAAGGAAGGTTGGGCAATCTACTTCTGTAGCGATACTGCCTCGGAAACCCAAGGAGGGATCGTTATGAGTCAGATCTGACTCAACGGCAGTGAGTATATCTATAAAACCAAAAAAAAAAAAAACAACCAAACTCACTGCCATCGAGTCGATTTGACTCATAGTGACCTCTCCTTGAGTTTCTGAAGTGGTATCTCTATGGTAGTAGATTGCCCAATCTTCCTTCTGAGGAGTGGCTGGTGGTTGAATGGCCAGCCTTCTGGTTAGCAGTCAAATGCCTTAGGCACTACGCCACCAGAGTGTCTATATATATATATATTTGTTGTTGTTATGTGCCATGGAGTCGGACTGATTCATAGTGACTCCTCCTTGGGTTTCCGAGGCAGTATCACTACGGAAGTAGATTGCCCCATCTTCCTTCTGAGGAGTGGCTGGTGAGTTTGAACCGCCAGCCTTCTGGTTAGTAATCAAGTGCCTTAGGCACTATGCTACCAGAACTCCTATATGTGTGTGTGTGTATATATATAATTCCTCATACACACACACACACACACATATGAGGAATTGCTGGGTCATACAGTAATTCTAAGTTTAACTTTTTGAGGAACTGCTAAACTTTTTTCCACAGTAGCTGCACCATTTTACAATTCTGCTAACTATGCATGAGGATACAATTGTATTGTCTAAATACTGTAAGCCCTCACTCTTTCTTGATTCCAATGGGGATAGAAAGGATATCTGAAAATGTTACTACAGCACTTGGTAGTTGAGAATGGGTGCTTGTCAGGACATTGAGGAGAAGATGCCTCCCTGCAGGGATGGTAGATCTGAAAGCTACTGAGGAGTGGGTGGAGCATGTGGCTGAGTCTTGGTGCAACTGCTGCCTCAGTAAGAGTCAAGGTGGGGCAAAGGAAGCCCCGAGCTACCATCTATCATTTTTCTGGAAACCAGATGGGAGTTGCAACCAAGTGAGGTCCCTTCAAGGTATGGCTGCCAGGGTAGGACCACACCCAAAGACCTAGCAGAGGAGGCACCAGGGAAGCCATGGCGGACCAACATGGACATTTGTACAAGACACACTATTAACATAAACAAAGAAGAAAGACTCTTAAAATTTACTTAACATTTATTCAAGAGACTAAATTTTAAACTACAAGTGGCTGAAGTACTTTTCATTAGAAACAGTCAATGTTTGCTGCCATCAGCAAAATAGGGGCTCATGAGAAGTACGAGTTCCATTATAGAGACAAAATGTTACATTTCTGCACATCTGACTGATATTGTGAAATTGTAAATCTGATACCCTATCTAGGGTAGTGTTTCTTCACTTATAAGTGAGAATAATATCAACCCTAGAGGCTCATTGTGACACTGAGAGAGTATTTGAAAGTACCTGGTACCTAGAGTGGAATTCTTTTTGCTCCATGAATGTTTTGTAAGCAGTTGTGCAAGTGGTTTTGCTCAAGCACACTCTGCCTGAACTGGTTCATTTCTCAACTCTTCCTGCTCATCTCTACCTTTCATGGAGTTGCTCAAGTTTGAAGGAGCTCTCCATCCTCTGAATCACTGGCTAAATGAAATTGCTCAATGCCCTGATATGCATGTACTAGATACTTTCAGGGGAGCAGAGAAAAAGACTACTGAAAAACTGACTTTCTCAGGGAGACAACTCTTTTTGTTTAAAAGCACAATTCCATTGCATGTGGGTTCTTATTAAGATGGGGTCTGGTAGGCATGATGTGGTCTAAGAGATATAGTGAAGAAGAATTTGAGGATTTTGGCAGAAAAGGACATGAGAAAAGAGGAAAGAAAGTAGAATAAAGGGACACAAAAGAATGAGGCAGCAAAGTGGTGAGATAAGAGGACAGTGAAAGGACCAACGGATGCTCCCAGATCATTTCTGGCTGATAAACTGTTTGCTCTCCTGGAGGTCACATGACCTTTTCTGTCTCAAAACGTTCAGTAAAAGATTCTTACAGAATCTTATGTCAGTGATAGTTGAGAAAGCAGAGGTTAGGACAGTGTCTAGCTGAGGGACACCCCATAAGAGGTGGACAGAATGGGGCAAAGAGAGCAGGTGCAAGAGGAAAAATGTAGAGGATAGAATAAGAATTCAACAGAACATGGAGCTCTGAACACTGGCTCATCATCCTACTTTGTAAATAATCTTGTAGGCATGAGAAAGGACCTTGGACCTCCCACTGCAGGTGAGCTGGAGGTTTCGGACACAGTATATAAAGTAATCCTTTAAACAAAAGTATTTTATGTCAAAGCATTTGGAGAACTTGAATAATACAGGGAGCTGCTACCTTGGACTAAACTCTAAAAACAACTCAAAAACAGTAACCAGTAAGAGGAATTCCAACCAAGGTCTATTCCTTTATATAACTCTCTGAATTCTCCCAATTTGGTACCATGCAAAATGCATGACTGCAATAAAGGTTTATTGTTTAAGAAAGAAAATAAAAATCTATATGAGGTTACAGAAACTGTCTGATTTTACCATTTTAATTGGTGACTAAGGACCTATTAACCAATTATCAACTTCTCAAGAAAAATTAAGAGGGGAAATAAACTAACATAAAATATCAATTTGTCTATATAACAATGATCAGAGAAACAACCAAACTTAGCAGAATGAACTTAGCAGAATGATCAGATGAAAATGGCAGCTCTATTTGTGTGGTAGAAAGATATTTAGGACTGCATCTGTGTGTGCTTACACTTCACGGAAGCAAGACTGGGCAATCTACTTCCATAAAGATTTACCACCTCAGAAACACAATGAGGGTTGCTATTTGTTGGAATTGACTCAATGGCAGTGGGTTTGGTTTTGTTTGGGTTTAGTGGGAGATGCTCTCCAGTGCATGAGTCAGCCATACTAATTCATTATCTAATCATAGTTTATCCAAGTAAAGAGAATTCTTTGCTTTAGAAGGGCACAAGGGGAAGTACTGGTCTAGGGGGAGAATTCTCACTCCATGTGGAAGACCTGGGTTTTATTCTTGGCAATGCACTTCATGCATAGCCACTACCTGTCTGTCAGTGGAGGCCAGCATGTTGCCATGATGCTGGAGAGGTTTCAGCAGAGCTTCTAGACTAAGACAGATAAGGAAGAAAGGCCTGGAATTCTATTTGCAAAAATTAGCCAATGAAAATCATATGGATCACAATGGTCCAATCCTGTTGTACATTGGGTCTTCATGAGTAGAGACCAATGCGGCTATAGCTAACAACAACAAAGAAGGGCACACAATCCTAAACAATACAAATGATCATTATTTCTGGGTGGTGAGATTATGGAGGTTTAGTCACTAGTATCTCTTAATTTTTGTATGATATGAACATACTGCTTTTTGACAAGTACTGCTCAGTTATTTTGTAGAACATCCCTCAGTGTCGGTTTGTCCCAGATTGAGGTTATATGTTTTTTGCAAGAATCTCACAGAAGCATTGTGTCTTTTTCAGTGCATGGTTGTTTTTGTAGTAAAATATATATATATATACATATATATGTTAAAGATGAAAGCCAAGTACAGAAGACATTGTCTTCTAAAAAGTAATTCACAGCAAAAAAAATACCCTATATCAATGAATATCAATGAATCAAAAGCTGATTCTAAAAAGGAGCTCCACCTTCCCAAGGCAGTTGAGTGGAGGAACAGCCTGAGCTTCCCCATAAGGAGTAGCATAACCCATTCCACCAGCACTAAGAAAATGAAGGGTGGGCACTGAGGTCAGATGCTCTAATTGTACAGAGTATGGACACACAGTGTTGCCTGGGGACACCTCATTACTTTCACAGGGTCCAGGCAGCATGGTAATGAGGGAGGCAGAGTCGGGAAGGGTGCTCTTCACAGCTGGGGGTGCAGCTGCCAGACATGTGACAACTGAGCCCTGAATGGCTCTTCAAGGTTCCACTGGGAAGAAGAAGCTCCATCACACAGAGCATAATGTCTCCACCTTTACAAAACGCCAGTGCATCTCATGTGTACAGTGAGTGCACAGGTTAATTTCCCCCCCCTTGCATATGATAAATCATATATTCTTCAGGACCCTTGTTTCATATGTTGAACATAGTAATCTGCTTAATATCTGTTTACTGCAAGAATCAGGCATACTGTAATCCTTTTTCAAAATGAACATTAATCCAAACTCTGCCTAAAACAACTATACAATTCATTACCATAAGTAATCTCCATTGTACCCTGAGCTTAACCTTCATTTTCCCCCCAGTCCTATAAGCTTGTAAATCCACTGATGGTATGTGATTGGCAGTTGGTGTTCACACAACCTCTACCTTACAAAGAATAAATGAAAAATCCCTGGATGAAAACATCTCTTTCTAAGCTATCAGTGATTCAACTCTCTGCTCTCTGGTAACTTTTGCACCATTCTAGAAAGGGATGTTAACTTTGTAGGTCATAAATCATCCCTTTACCCTCGAAAAGTTTTGGCTTTATCAAGATGGCCATTGACCTAAAACTTGACTTAATTCCCTGGCAGCAAATACATTCACTGTTCAAGCACTTTTATCAAAGCATTAAATGTAATGGTAATGTAAAAGCAGGCAGCGCTGAATGGTCACAAATTCCTCCATGTGGGTTTGTCCTCCATTATGAGCATAAAATCAGAGCAAAACCACCATGAACACCCTAGATAAGTCTTCACACCCTAGAGCATAACTCTTCCAAGTGTATTCCAGTTGAGTCTTTGGATGTCACTTCATCTATGTGATTGTGGGATCTGAATAAAGCTTTGTCTGTACAATGTGTCTTGTAAACTGGATTTCATTAGCAGATTTATACTAATGCCTTGATCAAATGAGAGATTTGTAAAGGCTTCCTCGGCCAAGAAACCAAACCATATCAATGTAGGAGTTCACGCGGATAATTCTGATTTTCTTTCTCTCTCTCTCTTTCTTTCCTGGCAGGGATGCCCAGATTGGCACTGTGGAAATCATGTTAAAACTTACTTTTTAAATATTATCTTTTTCAGCTTGATTCAGTATCAAGGAGGTCCCCCAAAGAATGATCACAACCTAGAGTACAAAGTTCCAGCCCTCATTTTCTCAGGTATGGAGGCGAAAGCCTTGTGATTAATCTTGCCACTCTGCATGGCTCAGACCCCAGGCTTGCCAACTATCAGCTTGGTTACTTTGGCCAATTTAACCTCTCTGTAGATTGAGTCCTCATCTGCAAAATTGGTATAAACTAATAATAATAATAATAACAACAACAACAACAACAAACTCACTGCCATCCAGTAGGTTCTGACTCATAGCAACCTCTCCTTGGGTTTCTGAGGCAGTATCACTATGGAAGTAGATTGCCCAACCTTCCTTCTGAGGAGTGTCTGGTGGGTTTGAATTGCCAGCCTTCTGGTTAACAAATAACTTAGGCACTATACCACCAGAGCTCCTCAAAATGGGTATGCTATTGTGAAAAACAGTTGCTGTCAAGTCGCTTCTAACTCATGGAGATCACATGTGTGCAGATTGGAATCACTTCATAGGGTTTTTATAGCTGTGACCTTTCAGAAGCAGATTGCCAGGCCTTTCTCCCAAGACACCTCTGGGTGGACTCAAACCACCAACTATTTGGTTAGTGGCCATGCACTTCACTGTGCATGTCACCCAGGGACTCGTATATACTGATGTACTTTCCTTATATGAGAATTAAATAAGTTCATGCATGTGAAAAACTTATGGCACACACTTCCATGGAGTACTTAAAATGGTAGCTGGTGTTATTATTACTATTAGGAGCTCTGGTGGCATAGTGCCTAAGGGATTTGACTGCTAACCAGAAGGCTGGCAGTTCAAACCCACCAGACACTTCTCAGAAGGAAGACTGGACAATCTGCTTCCATAGTGATACCACTGCACAAACCCAAGGAGGGGTCGCTATGAGTTGGATCCCTTTTTTTTGTTTATTATCATTATCTCTACACTGCTACCTGTATCATCTAAAATGCAAATCTAATCATGTCTCTCTCCTTACCTAAATGTTTTCTTTCTAAAGAGACTACTAATTTTTAAGATTTATTTTCATTTGCTTGCACACTTCCTTTATTTGCCTAATACAGATTTAAGTTGGGGGCTGCCCATATGTGATTTGCAAGGTTGAAGATTTGGGAGACTGGGCACCAGAATCATTGGCCCACTTGGAAAAAAAAAAATAATTTTTCAGGCTTTGTGTTTTCTGAGCAAACACACTCAAGGAAGAAAAGTGGCCCAGAAGAGCACTGGATATTAGGAGACAGCCAGTCAAGAATCTTTAAACAGCCTAGACAATTCTAAAAGGGGGAAATCGATTCATAATTGAAAGTTACTTCAACTCCTGAATTAAAATAGAAAACCATGCAACTGAATTTGTAATTTCTGAGATGATCAGTTGCTAATTTATTTCACAGACAAGATTTGATTGGACTCCATGGAAGAGATATCAATTCCATTAACTCATCATTTCTTCCATTTGATTAAATCATTTGATTTTGAAATGTTTAATAAAAAATTAGAACCCACTGTTTCTGCTGAAACTAAATTATAATGGAAGACATGCCCAGAAAGTCTTGGTAATGACAATACAGAAATCAATTCCAACAACGCACAAGTGCAAAGTCAAGTTATCAAATGAAATTTCATCAACCCAAGCCAATGAAGAAACCAAGTTCCAAATTCTGCAGGCCAACACTAAAATAATCAGACACAGCTTATCAGAACCACAGGAAAGGTGATTCAAGGGTAAAGTCTAAAGTCTGGTGGGAAGCTAGTGACCATATGCTACATCTGTTCCATAATGTGATAATTCATAACCAAACTTTAATATTGCATAAACTATCAACAAAGGAAAAGCTAGCAGTATCTTTACATTTTGCAATACAGCATATAGCACCAAGAAGTGCAATGTTTTGTTCTTGCCACGAGCTAGAGGATTTTATGAAAGGGAAAGTACCATTCTTTTCCAAAGATTGTTTTTCAGCTTTGGCTGGTGATTTAAAGTCAATGATCATAAAATAATTTTATGGCTACTTCAGGAAACCTGTCATCACCCATATTGGAACATGGTACAGAGAAAACATGGTGTCATAGTTATATACAGAAATCTAAGGCTTAAAAATTCCAAAATTCAGTGAAAGACAACCTTCTGTATTTTAAACATCACAATTCTTGCAGTGTCCTTTGCTCATGTCACTCCCTCTTACTTGTACCCTCCCACCTGTTTTGTGAAATCAATTTTTAGTGTTTGTATCAGCATCACTATCTGAATAGTGTTCAACTGCTTTGTTTCTTGGTGATTTTTTCTTCCATGTAATCACTAATTTTCATCATTCTCTTTCAGTATTCGCTAAAATCTCTCTCAGTATGCTCTTGTAATTTTCCTACAGTTTCTTTCCTATTTTTCATCACCTTTTCTTTTGCTTCACTTACTGGGAGATTTTCTTGATTTCATCCTTTTCATAGAATATATTATTTCCAATCTCAGATTCATAGTTTCCAAGAGGCCTTTTGTGCTTTCTGATTATATTATATAAAAACTACATTCTGTTCTTATTTTATGTATGGAATTTCTTCTCTTGCCTAAGATGATTAAACATAGCCCTTAGAAGATACATATTTTTTCCTGCTTCCTGAATTGTTTGTTTTCATATCTTCTTTTCTGTTATGATTTCTTTCTCCCATGACAGAGTCTTTCCTCAAATGTCTGGTGATCCTCAGCTTGCTTTTACATGTGAAAATGAAGACTGTGTGTGTTGTAGAGGCTGGTGGACTTCACTATGTGGTGAATGGAAGGTGTTCTGGTTACCTAGTGCTCTGACAGGAAATATACCACAAATGAGATGGCCTTAACAAACAGGAGTTTATTCTTACAATTTAGAGGCTTTAAATCCAAGTTCAAAGTGTCAGGCTCTAGGGGCTGGGTAAAAGCTCCTCAACCTTGGGGTCCAGCTATGCCTCCTGCTCCCGGCCCACTGGAGCTAGAGGCGTTTCTTCACTCAGACAGCTCCTGGCTGCTGAAGCTGAGAAGCCCCAAGGTTGACAAGTAAAAAAGGCATAGTCCCAATGTTACCAAACCACACGGCAAGCCATTAACTTAAGTCCATTGTAAGTCTCAAGGTTGACAGAGCATAGCAGACTGCTGACCAATGACATGGCTACATGCAGGGTCCAAGCGTGCCATAGGCTAGAGACCATTCCCAAGGCTTCCCCTATGTACAGGAAGCAGACCACATCCCAAAGGCAGCTACTCAGCTGCTTGTGGTAGATCCCACCATGGAGTTGATTGCCAGTCTCATCATGGGGAATAACCACAACCAGCTGCCCAGCCACTCAACCAGGCCCAGCCAAGTT
>NW_006921839.1:5193712-5195929 GCF_000298275.1 Orycteropus afer afer | reverse complement strand
TACTCAGCTACCTATGATAGATTCCACCATGGAGTTGATTGCCAGTCTCATCATGGGGAATAACTACCACCAGCTGCCCAGCCACTCAACCAGGCCCAGCCAAGTTGACACACAACATAATCACCACAGAAGGGGATCTAATTTTGATAAGCTACTTCTCTTTCCTAGTTAAACAGAGGAAGCTGTACCCTTTTATGAATTAAATATTAATTTTTCTCTGAGGAGTTTGTGAATAAAAAAGAATATGTAAATATATGTAGGTACACAAATACACATGTACATTTCCTACTAAGAATTAACATAAACATATTTTGAATTTTCCCTGTTATGATTTTTTTTATATTGTCACCAAAGTAATTTGGAGTAATTTTGTTACAGACAAAAATGTACTGTTCCTTTACATTTATGGAGGTGAGAATAGAAAATGTTATTATAAAACACAAGGCTGGTGTTAGAAGTCAGGAAAGCAAAAAGATGACAAGCTCTGTAGTATTTCAAATTGTCAGTTATAATTCCAGGGCTGAGTAAGGGATTTCATTACTTCTCTCTGTTGTTTCTGAAATTACCCTTGCAGCCCAGCAAACAATATGAACTTGTTTGAGGGGGTCAGAACATTAGGAAGAATTGGCAGAGAGAACATAGGGTAAAGAAATAAACTTTCATTTCACCCACATGCATGTGTGTACTTTAAATGTTTTGTTGCTGTTATGTGCCGTCGAGTCAGACCTGACTCATAACGACCCCTCTTTGGGTTTCCAAGGCGGTATCACTATGGGAGTAGATTGCCCAACCTTTCTTCCAAGGAGTGGCTGGTGGGTTTGAACCACCAGCCTTCTGGTTAGCAGTCAAATGCCTTAGGCACCATGCCACACGGACAGTAGTAATTCATTAACTCTTTCCACAGATGACTCCCCAGAAGGCAGATATCTTAACTCCTATTAGAACAGAAAGCATTAAAAGCAAGGACTCCAGTGCCTCTCTCCTTACTGTTCTTCAGATACTTCATATTTCTTCTTCCTTTCTCAGAAATATCTGGATTTTGATGAAATTGTTATATATCTGTAAAATATTTTGTCTCTCCTATAAATAGGCCATTAACTAAGAAAGCAGAAACCACTCTTGGATTTATAAATGATCTTTTTACTATTTTTAGAACTTTCAAGTAAGTCCTCAAAATACTTATTTAATAATATTAAGAAAAATTTAAAACCTATACTTTTTTTCAGAATTAAAAATTACATCTTATTATTTTCATAGGAATTTATTTCAAAGCATGATTATGAAAGAAATAAGCAATTTGCATTGAACCCACAGATGCTTCTGTCAGGGAAAATCCTTTAAAACAGAGACAAATATATAAAAAAGTCTTACAACTTTAAGAAGAGAAGCAACCAGAAATGAAAAATGGACAAAAGATTTGAACAAACACTTCACAAAAGAAGTTATAGGAATGGCTAATAGGAAAAAAAAAAAAAAAAAAAAACCAAATACCCACTGCCATTGACTTGATTCTAACCCATGGTGACCCTTTAGGAAAGAGTAGAACTGCCCTACCATATAATTTTCCAAGGGTGTAAATCTTTACAGAAGCAGACTGCATCATCTTTCTCCCATCAAGTGGCTAGTGGGTTTATCTTTTGGTTAGCAGCCATATGCTTTTACCCACTATACCATCAGAGCTCCTGAATGGCCAATCAACACATGAAATGATGCTCAAAGTCAACATCATTAGTCATTATAAAAATGCAAATTAATATTTTTAAAAAATGAGGTACTACTATGCGCCCTCTAGCATAGAGATACTGGAACACTCACACACTGCTGATGGGACTATACCAGCCACTCCTTGGAAGGACAATCTACTTCCACTGAGATGCCGCCTTGGAAACCCAAGGAGGGGTTGCTATCAGTCAGATACGACTTGAGGGCAGTGAGCTTTTTTTTTTTTAATAGCCATTTTGGAAAACAGCAGTTGCTTACAATGTTAAAGACACACTAACTATATAACTCAGCATTTCCACTTCTAGGTATCTATCCAAGAGAAATGAAAACATGTCACACAAAGACTTGTATATGGATGTTCATAGGGGTATCGGCCATAACAACTAAAACCTGAAAATAATTCAAATGTCCATCAGCTGCTGAATGGATTAACAAAAATGTGGTGTGTGTGTATGTGTGTGTGTGTGTATATATATATATATACATACATATATA
>NW_006921839.1:5185608-5193612 GCF_000298275.1 Orycteropus afer afer | reverse complement strand
ATATATATATGGAATATTTTCAGGAATAAAAAGGAACACACCACTAATGCAGACAACAATATGGATAAACACCAAAAGCATTCTACTAAGACAAAGAAGCTATATATATATATCCCATTTAAATGAAATTTCTAGAAAAGAACATTATAGAGGTAGAAAGCATTATCAGTAATCTGTTTAATGAATGCAAATAGGCATGAGGAAATTTTGAAGGTGATGGAATTGTTCTAAAACTATATAGTGGTAAAGGTTGCACAACTATATCAACTTGCTAAAACTCTTGAATAAATTCCATGATGTGTAAATTATACCTCAATAAAACTGCTGAAAAACTTAAGAGACATTTTCTATGATTAATTTCATATTTAAATTATCAGACAAGTCTCTAAATGAAATATATCATTCCACAAAATTTTATTTAAATTTCTATTGTTTAATCAAGAAAGAGCAAAGATCACTTAACAGAACTTAAACATTTGATTAAATGAAATATATCATTCCACAAAATTTTATTTAAATTTCTATTGTTTAGTCAAGAAAGAGCAAAGATCACTTAACAGAACTTAAACATTTGATTGGAGATCATTGGCAATTTTTGAACCTTTTATATACATGAAGGAACATTTATTTTTTGGCCAAACAAATCTGTGTTTAATGCAGAATACACAAGATGCAGAAAAGCAAACAGAGATTAAAATACAATTACTCATACTTGTACCACCCAGAGGGCATTAATGTTAACATTTTAGTATATATCTTTTCAATCTTTTATCTATACAACAGGCAAATGGTTTTGATTTTGTTCTGAACATTTATTTTTTGTCATTGATCTATATATTTTTAAGAACTTAATTTTAAATGTATGTAGAGTCTTCCATATTTGAGCTACCTCATTCTATTTAGCCAGTGACAGTTGTTGATATTTAGTCAATTTTTCTTTTTAATCTCATATATCACTTTGTCTTAAATACACCATGGTCTTCGTCAAGCAGCTTATTGTTTTAATAATATTGTCCCAATGGTATTTTGTTCCTTAGTGCCTTTTTATACTGTGGCTCACTCACTGCCATGGAGTCGGATCCGACTCATAGCCACCTCTCCTTGGGTTTCCAAGGCAGTATCACTACAGAAGTAGATTGCCCAACCTTAAATAAATACATTTTTATTTTTACACTTTCTAAACAAGACTGATAATTTTGCTGAAAAATTGTTCTGGTTACCTAGTGCTAGTCTGACAGGAATATACCACAAATGGGATGGCCTTAACAAACAGGAGTTTGTTCTCTTAGTTTGGAGGCTTTACGTCCAAGTTCAAAGTGCAAGGCTCTAGGTGCTGGGTGAAAGCCCCTCAACCTTGGGCTTCAGCTCTGCCTCCTGCTCCTGGCCCACTGAAGCTAGAGGCTTTTCTTCACTCAGGCAGCTACTGGCTGCTGAGGCTCATAAGCCCAAGAATGACAAGTGAAAAGGCACAGTTTCAATGTTACCAAACCAAATGGCAGGCCATTAATTCAAGTCCGTTGAAAGTCCCAAGATTAGTAGAGCATGGCAGGCTGCTGAACAATGGCACAGCTACATGCAGGGTTCAAGCGTGCCATAAGCTAGAGACCATTCCCAAAGCTGCTGCTTATATATGGGAAGTGCATACCCAAAGCAGCTACTCAGCTAGCTGCTTGTGATAGATCCCACCATGGAGTTGATTGCCAATTTCATCATGGGGAATAAGTACTACCAGCTGCCCAGCCACTCAGCCAGGCCCAATCAATCTGACTTACAACCTTAAGTACCACAAAAATCTACATGACTTTCACAAAATTCTGTAAGTAAAACACTTTCCTGAAATGGGAAGAGACTTATCTAGTTCGTTCTGTACTTCACACATAAAGAAACTGAATCAGAAAAGTGGCATAAGTTCCCCAATATTAAAGAGTTGCAAAGCAACAAAAAGATCAGGGACCAGGACTTCTGAGTCGCAATCCAATGATTTATTGTCTCTGTACCGTTCAAAAAAAAGATAGGCACATGTCATGGCTAAGAGAATCCTGACTTTCTGAAATCTGAGTTTTCTCTTTTCTGATATGTTTTGCACTTGCAATGAGCCCAGAGGTGATAATCCTATAAAGAATATAAACATAAGATGTTATCTCCCATAGGGCAACTTCTGTTTGTGGCTAAATGAGCCAAGATGAAGAAACACTTCAAATAAAAGATTCAGCTGCAATAACACAGCAAAGAGGCTGCTTAGCTTGAAAGGGAGTCTGGCATGAAGCCACTGTGATTCATAAACTAATGTAATAAACTTGTATGAACAAAAATCTAATTTTCATATTCAACTGGTTACCTGAATGAGCCATATGAGAGCTAGTTTTTGGAAACAACATTAATTCTCTGGAAACAAAATGAGCCACTTGATATGGGCCACAGTGTAGTAGTAAAAGGGTTTCCAAATCCTGGAACCCATAGATACATTTTCTCTATGACCACTTTCCATTAAGCATCCCTAGAAACTTCTTAAATTGAATCTTAGTCTAGTTTGTCTTTTTTTTTTTTTTAAAAAAAAAATCACCTCTGGTTGATAAAGGACCAAAGATTAGGCATCTGAAGCAAAATAAGAGAAAGATGAGGATGTTGGAGTCTCAGAAAGTTTGTAAGTCCAAAATAACACCAGTTCAGAGAGCTTCATTACTTGTAGCAAAGTGAAGAAGAGACTGAAGAATTTCTAGCATCAAAAGTTCTTAGAAACTAGACCAGCAGTATTTACCCAAAAAGACTCACGCAAATGAATTTGTGCCAAAATCTTAGTAACGTCCTGCAAACTAGGTCTTAAACTATTATTAAACTTAATTTTCTAAGGAAACAGTGTATGAACTATGGTAGATTGCAGAATGGCTCAAAATATTCTCTGTTCCTCCCTGTGGAAGCATTATTCATTGGTCACCCACTGATGCCAGGCTTAGCCATGTGACTTTCTATGGCCAATGAACTATGAGCACTGACACATGCCACTTCCAAGCAGAAGCTTGAAGAGCCATCACCTGAACCCACAGTGCTCTCTTCCTATGGTTCCACTCCTTGAAACCTGAGGGACAGTGGATCCACCCTTTGCAATCTAGAGGGTGTGGCCTCCCCTCGGCCCTCAGGCTCTTTCTGACAATTCTCCTATCCATTTCTTTCATTTCCTCCTGTCTCTGCCTTTTTCTCCTTAAACTGACACAATTTTTGCTGAGATTCATCAATCACAGGCCTAATCTCTTTAGTAAAAGATTGTGCACATCCTTGGTATCAGTTTCAGGACACTTATTTTTTATGTTCGTTTTCAATACAATTTTCCAATTCTTAAGTTCTGGCTTCTTTTTGAACAGTTCATTTCTCAAGTTACCTCTTCCCTCTTATATTTTAGTGTAAGTGACAATGAGAAACCATTCAGCCCCTTCAAGATCTTGCTAAGAAATCTCTCAGCCAAATATCCAAGTTCATCATTTACAAGTTCCACCTTTCACAAATCATTCAAACACAATTCAGACAAGTGTTTTGTCACTTTACAACAAGTGTCCAACAACAAGTTCAGTATTTCCCTTTAAGCCTCACCAGAAGTACATCTAATGTCCACATTTCTAGCAAAATTCTATTCATGATGAGAGGTGATTTTTCTATAGAATTCCTCAATTCTTTCTGAGCCCTCAGCACAATTTCCCTTAATGTCCTTAATCCTATCAAGAGTCTCTTCAGGACAATCTATGCTCTCATAATCAAGCACACCAAAATTCCTCCAGTGTTTTCCATTACCAAATTCCAGCAACCCTTCCACATTTTGGGTATTTGTTACAGTAGCACCCACACTGTCTAGTATCAAATTTTGTCCTAGTTTGCAAGTGCTGCTGTAACAAAAAATACCACGAGCCAGTGGCTTTAAATAATAGAATTTATTTGCTCACAGTTATGGACACTAGAAGTCCCAGTCAGACCATCAATGCTAGTAGAGGGCCTTTCAGAGTCATTAGCCACAGAAATCCCTTGGTTTTCCTTGGTATCTGTCTTCCCCATGTGTGCATCTGTGTCTATTCTTTTTATAAGACAGCAGTCAGAAGGGATTAGGTTTAGGACCCACTTTACTCTGCTATAATCTTATTAACATAACAAAAGAAAACCTGTTTCCAAGCAAAGTCATATTTACAAGTACAGGTGTTAGGACTTCAACATAACTTTTTGAGGGACACAGTCCAATCTATAAGAGTCTTCCACTCACAGATGACCTTGAATTTGTCTATTTATCTGAATATATAGTTCTTTTCAGATACCAGTGATTTTCAATTATAGAAAAAATGTATGGCTACTTGTTGAAAATAAATGGCTACTTGAAGAAACCTCAATTAGCTATGTCACTAATTAATCAGTGGATCAATCAATTTACTAATTCAAATGATTAGTCTGTATGCAATTTGTGTCAGGCACTTTGCTAGGTGATGAGGATACAAGGCATAATATGATACATAAGAATCTTTCCTGTAAGAGCTCAATGTTGGTGGAGGTGGGTGTAGACATATACAAAAAGATAATTAAGATGTAGTTTTTTTAGTTTGCAGTGATTTTATCTCATATTACTTTGTGCCACAATCAACACTAACAGAAGTAGCAGTCAAGACATCAGACGACATATTGCACTGGGAATATCTACTGCAAAAGACCTCTTTAAAGCACTGAAGAGCAAAGATGTCTCTTTGAAGACTAGGGTACGCCTAACCCAAGCCATGATATTTTCAAACACTTCATATGCATGTAAGGAGCTCTGGTGGCATAGTGTCTAAGGCATGTGACTGCTAGCCAGAAGGTTTGTGGTTCAAACCCACAAGCCAATTCAGGGAAGGAAGATTGGGCAATCTGCTTCCATAAAGATTTACTGCATCAGAAACCCAATGGGGTCACTATGAGTGAGAATCGACTTGATGGCAGTGAGTTTCATATGCATGTGAGAGATGGACAATGAATAAGGAAGGCCAAAGAAGGGTTGATGATTTTGAGTTGTGGTATTGGCGAAGGATACTGAAAGTACTTTGGACTGCCCAAAGAACTAACGAATCTGTCCTGGAGGAAGTGCAGCTGGAATGCTCCTTGGTCATGTTGTCAGAAAGGACCATTCCCTGGCGAAGGATATCATGCTTGGTAAAGTGGAGTGTCAAGGAAAAAGGGGAAGGCCCTCAACGCAATGGATTGACAGAATGACTACAAGGATGGGCTCAAGTATCGCAAGTATTGTGAGGCTGGCACATGACCAGGCAGTGTTTCATTCTATTGTGCATGGGGTCGCTATGAGTCAGAGCTGACTTGACAGCACTTAATAAAAGAACAACAGCAGTGGTTATAATGATAAAAGTTATATGGATTGTATGTTGCACTTTGTAATTTTACTCTTAGCCTGTTTTAGTTTCTCTTGGACACTCATGTATTTCATTTTTTTCTGTCATCACTCTCTGTTGAATTAAAGCCCCGATCCATTAACCTTCTTTTCTGCCCTGTGTATCTGGTTTCCATATTCCCTCACCAAAGGAATACTGTTGATTAACAGAAATACTGTCAAAGCCACATATAATTATGTTCAAATCCCATAAAACACACAAGTCCCACAACAGTTTATTCAGAATTACTACAGAAACACTCATACCCTTTCTCAACACATCAAGAGCACATAATTAAACATCACTTCTTGTTAACTGGCTTTTCTATGGCCTGGATTGTTCCTGAACCAGTGGCCTGCCATGTTGCCTACTGATATTAGGATTGTGCCACTCTACCTGCCAATCTTGAGCTCATCAGCCTCAGCAGCCACCAGCTGTGTGACTTAGAAGCCATCAGCTTACTCTAGTGGGTCTGGAACAAGAGGCAGAGCTGAAACTCAAGGCTGAGGGGCCTTCACCCACACCCAAGAGTTGGTACTCTGAATTCGTACTTCCAGCCTCCTAAACTGTAAAAGAATAAATTCTTTTGTCAAAGCCATCCACTTGTGGTATTTCTATTATAGCAGCACTAGAGAACCAAGTCACCATATCAATTAGACCAACCAATTCTTAAGTATAAAAAGGCAGATTAGGTACAGAAAGAGGAAAGCACAGATAAGAGAAGATAGATGACCCACCACATGAAGAGTATCCAGGAACAAGGAACAGTAATGCTGAGATATAGAAATGCTAAGACTGCAAATGTCTTAAAACTACAAAGACTTTTCACCTAAAGCACAATAAAATGTTAAAAAAAAAAAAAACTAATAAAAAACCAGCATTAATAAAGTTGAATAGATTTTCTTGTTCTTTAAAAAATAAAAAAAAACTACAAGCCTCTTGATTCTTAGCCTGTGATGTTTCTAAATTCCTGATGTTTTCCAAACTGTAGTCTTCATGGACTATTGGCAATTTTTTTTAGCCATGTCCATGAAACACCTGTTCACGTGATTATCTTGGTATTTTTCTTTAACTTGACTGATTTTTTAAAAAGATAAATGTCATTGCCTTAAGTAAAAAGAAAAATAAAAACACTATTATAACATTCTAACTAGGTATTTTAGTCTGCTGAATGCTCCGTGCCCAAGTCCCATTTTCTTGGTTACAAAGGAAGACAGTACTATTACGAGGTGTGGGGAGTTGCTAGCTGGTAGAAACCATTAAAGTGCTCAACTGCTAACCTACAGGATGGAGGCCCAAGTTCTCCCAAATGAGCCTCAAAAGAAAGGTTTGGTGACATATTTCAAAAAAAAAATCACCATTGGAAACACTGTGCAGCACAGTTCTAGTCTGACACACATGGGGTCACCATGAGTATTTGTTGACGCCAATACAACTGGTAACTGGTATACGGTGTGGAGAGTTGGTCCTTTACTTGCTAACGGTTTAATGCAAACTGCAAGGGGCTCACTTTCTCTTAAGATGATCCACCACTGATGTCACACTTCACATCTTCTCCTGACCTGTAAGGAAAAATTGTCTCTGCTGTGCTGCCTCTGAAACGGAGGCCCCACAGAGCAAACATCAGAGATTTTGTTGCAAGAAAGCCCAGCTTTCCAAGACATCAGTGAAGTTTCTGATGCACCACCACATCCCCATATGCTGGCTAGGGAGATGTGTTCTTGACAAGCCCACAAAAGCAAAGATGAACCCATTTTAAAAAATAAGAGTTCATTTTAAAAAGACCAGAAACAAAATGCCTGTGGTAGTTAAGGTGTGTCAACTTGGCTGGGCCTAGTTGAGTGGCTGGGTAGCTGGTGGTAGTTATTCCCCATGATAAGACTGGCAATCAACTTCATGGTGGGATCTACCGAAAGCAGCTGAGTAGCTGCTTTAGGGATGTAGTCTGCTTCCCATATATAAGAAGCAGCTTTGGAAACAGCCTCTAGCTTATGGCACACTTGAACCCTGCATGTAGCCGAGTTGTTTTCAAGCAGCCTGCCATGATCTGCCGATCTTGGGACTTTTAATGGACTTGAATTAATGGTCTGTCGTGTGGTGTGGTAGTATCAGGACTATGCCTTGTTACTCGTCAACCTTGGGTTTGTCAGCCCTAGTAGCCAGCAGCTGAGTGAAGAAAAGCCTCCAGCTTCAGTGGGGCTGGAGCAGGAGGCAGAGCTGAAGCCCAAGGTTGAGGGGCTGTTACTCAGCCCCTTGAGCCTGGCACTTTGAACTTGGACTTAAAGCCTCCAAAATTGTAAGAGAATAAACTCCTGTTTGTTCAAGCTATTCCATTTGTGGTATATTCTTGTTAGAGCGGCACTAGGTAACCAAAACAATGCCCAACTGTGCAAATCTCCCAAAAAATCACTAGAGTTTTTGTTTTCAAATTCCATTTATTGATGTTAGGAAGTGTCCCTGCATGATGCTGCCAGTTTTATAATGTGATCTCACAACTGCAATGTGATTGGGCAAGTCACTACATTTTTTTTTTTTTAGGATTTGGGTGAAGATTTACAGAGTAAATTCACTTTTCATACAGCAGTTCACATATACTTTGTCTCATGTCATTGAC
>NW_006921839.1:5156978-5178628 GCF_000298275.1 Orycteropus afer afer | reverse complement strand
TCCTTCTGCCTAGTCCGCCATCTTGCCCCGCCTCCTAAGTCACTACATTTTAAATCACTCATAGACACATGGAACTTTAATGTGAAAGCTATAAAAACTACAGGCAAACATCAGCAGTGATAAATGGAGACAGGTAGTCATAGGGGCCTGTCTCTGTCATCAGAAACCTGTGCCCAGACTAGGGTGAACGTTCTTGGTACCTCTTGCTATGGGAAATTTGTATTACACAGGTTTACTTTTCATAAAAAGCAGTGTGAAAAACAAAAACAAGTCAAAGCAGTGTGAGATCCCTTGGGCCAGGTTTCAATGACAGAAGCAAGCAGATAAAAAAAGTATCTGAATAATTTTTGGCAAAACATTCTGTGCATTTTCTCATTTCCTAGTTAACTTTGCCTTTATCATTTGTAAGGCCTAGAACTAAAATTGGCTCTCCAGTTTAAAGTGCTGTGGCCAATCAGAATCCATTCTTCCCTTGGAGACTATTTGAATTATGGTACCAAGGGCTACCAGTGGCTCAAAAATGTATGTTAAAGGAATAGATTACATTTAAAAAATCTATATTTATTGTACAAACATTAGAAAATAGAGATAAGCAAAGAGTCACCTGTAATCCAATTGCCCAGAAATAAACATTGTTGCTATTGTTGTTGTTAAATGCTGTCAAGTCAGTTCTGACTCATAGCAACCCTGTCAGTAAGTCTGCCTTCACTAAATTCCTCTGAGTGTATATCTAGTTTCTTTTACAGCAGCAGTGTCAAGATTCCCACCCTCAGCTCTTTCTTCTATAACTCTACTTACATTTGATTCATATTTCATTTCCAGCATTATCACTTTTTGTTCCTTTGGTGTACTTTCAACTTGCATGATACCCTCTTGATATGCTCTAATGAACAACCATTTTGTCACACAAGTTTATCACTGTGACAAGGAGGCAATACAACTAAATGCTTTGCTGTCTGTGCATGAAAATTACCAGATGCACAGTGATCAACCACTGACAGACTTCGAGTTGTGATATTTGGACTGAAGTGTTAGTAAGAGTATTTGTACTTTATGTGTTTTTTTATGTGTAGAGTAACATACAGTGGTAATGGACATTTGAGCTGTGTTGTGGGAAGAATGATGTTACTTACCTAAATTATGGTAACTGAAATTTGTACATACCAAAACTATGCAAAGTGATTGCTATAATGAAAAATTACTACATATACTCACACCTATGCATAGATGTATTTTAATACCATCCTTTTGATGGTATTAAACTGATGCATTTCTCATTTTACCATATTTCATGAGTATCTTTCCGTATCAGTAAATCTATACCAACACATTAGATGTTGTCCAGTCTTCTCTGACTCAGACTGACCTTGTGTATAACAGAATAAAATGTTGCCCAGTCCTGAGCCATCCCTACAATACTAGGTATGTTTGGGCACTTTGTTGCAGTCACTGTGTCAATCCACCCTATTTTGGGTCTTCCTTTTTCGCAGACCCTCTTCTTTACCAAGCATTATATCCTTCTTCAAGGATTGGTCCCTCCTGATAATGTGTCCAACGTAAGTAAGGTGACTCTTGTCATCCTCACTTCTAAGGAGCATGCTGGCTGTATTTCCTCTCAGATAGATTTGTGTGCTCTTCTGGCGTGGCATTTTCAATATTCTTCATCAGCACCATACTTCAAAAGAGTTAATTCTTCTTCAGTCTTCCTCTTTCATTGTCCAACAGTCATATGCATATTAGGTGACGGAAAATACAATGGCTTAAGTCAGGCATATCTTAGTCATCAAAGTAATATCTTTGTGTTTTTCAGATTTGAAAGTTTCTTTTTTTTTTTTTGCAGAGTTTTGCCCAATGCAATGTCTTTGGTTTCTTGACTGATGCTTTCATGGGTGTTGGTTGTTGATATAAGTAAAATGAAATCTTTGACACCTTCAATACTTTCTTCATTCATCATGATGTTGTTTATTGGTTCAGTTTTTAGAATACTTGTTTCTTTATGTTCAGGTATAATCCACACCCAAGACTATAGTGTTTGACCCTCATCAGTAAGTGTTTCAAGTTGTCTTCACTTTTAGCAAGCAAAATTGTGTCTTCTCCACACTGCAGTTTGTTAGTGAGTCTTCCTCCAGTCCTGATGTATTCTTCTTCATATAGTCCAGTTTTTTCAAACCATTTGCTCAGCATACAGACTGAATAAGAATGGTGAAAGGACAAAATCCTGCTGCACACCTTTCCTGATTTTAAACTTCGTAGTGTCCCCCTGTACTGTTCAAATGACTGCCTCTTGGATCTATGTACCATGTTGTACCTGAGCACAATTCAGTGTTCCAGAATTCCCATTCTTTGCAATGTTATCCATAACATAGTCAAATGTCTGCCCATAGTCAAGAAAACACAGGCAAACACCCTTCTGGTATCCTTTAAAATGGACGGTGCATTATTCCACTACTAAATATAAATGTATTGTAATGATTTAAGTGACACCATATTGTTGTTGTTAGGTGCCGTCAAGTTGTTGACTCCAACTCATTGTGACCCTATGCACAACAGAATGAACCACTGACTGATCCTGTGCCAGCCTCACAATCCTTGATTGCAGCCACTGTGTCAATCCTTCTTGTTGAGAGCCTTCTGCTTTTTCATTGACCCTCCACTTTACCAAGCATGATATCCTTCTCCAGGGAATGGTCCTTTCTGACAACATGACCAAGGTAGGTGAGATGAAGTCTAGCCATTCTTCTTTCCAATGAGTATTCCAGCTGCACTTCCTCCAGGACAGATTTGTTAGTTCTTTTGGCAGTCCATGGTACTTTCAGTATTCTTTGCCCACATCACAATTCAAAAGCACCAATTCTTCTTTGGTCTTCTTCATTCACTGTCCAGCTCTCACATGCATATCAGGTGACTGAAAATACCACAGCTTGGGTTATGCACACCTCAGTCCTCAAAGAGACATCTTTGCTTTTCAGCACTTTAAATAGGTCTTTACAGCAGATTTGCATAGTGCTATACATCATCTGATGTCTTGACTGCTGCGTCCTTGGTGTTGATTGTGGAAACAAGCAATATGAAAGTAATATGAAATCTTTGACAACTTCAATCTTTTCTCCATTTATCATGATGCTTCTTATAGGTCCAGTTGTGAGGATCTCTATTTTGTTTTTTGTTGAGGGTGTAATCCATACTGCAGACTGTAGTCTTTAATCTTCATCAGCAAGTGCTTCAAGTCATCCTCACTTTCAGCAAGCAAAGTTATGTCGTCTTCATACCTCAGGTTGTTAATGAGTCTTCCTCCAATCCTGATGCCATGGTCTTCTTCATATAGTCCAGCTTCTTGGATTATTTGCTCTCCATACAGATTGAATAAGTATGGTGAAAGGATACAACCCTGACACACTCCCTTCCTGATTTTAAACCATGCAGTATCCCTTTGTTCTTTTTGAATGACACCCTCCTGGTCTATGCACTGGTTCCTCAAAAGCACAATTAAGTGTTCTGGAATTCCAACTCTTCTCAACGTTATCCATAATTTATGATGATCCATGCATAGTTAATAAAACACAAGTAATCATCTTTCTGGTATTCTTTGCTTTCAGCCAAGATCCATCTTACATCAGCAATGATATCCTTCATTCCATGTCCTCTTCTGAATTCAGCTTGCATTCTGGAAGTTCTCTATCAATATACTGCTGCAATCATTTTTGAATTATCTTGAGCAAGATTTTACTTGTGTGTGATATGAATGATATTGTTCAACAATTTCCACATTCTGTTGGATCACCTATCTTTGGAATGGGTACAAATATGGATCTCTCCCAGTCATTTGGCCAGGTGGAGGTCTTCCAAACTTCTTGGCATAGACGAGTAAGTGCCTCAAGTGCAGCATCCCTTTGCTGAAACATCTCAGTGGGAATTCTGTCAATTTCTGGAGCCTTGTTCTTTGATAATTCTTTCAGCACTGTTTTGACTACTTCCTTCAATACCATTGGTACTTGATCATATGCCAACTCCTGAAATGGATGAAGATCAACCAATTCTTTTTGGTACAGTGACTCTGTGTATTCCTTTCATCTTCTTTTGATGCTTCCTGCATCATTCAACATATTGCCCATAGAATCTTTCAACATTGTAACTCGAGGCTTGAGTTTTTTCTTCAGTTCTTTCAGCTTGAGAAATGTTGAGCGTATTCTTCCCTTTGGCTTTCCAACTCCACATCTTTACACATTTCATTGACTTTGTCTTCTTGAGCTGCTCTTTGAAATCTTCTGTTCAGTTCTTTTATCTTGTCATTTACATTAGTTATTCTCCATTCAAGGGTAAGTTTCAGAGTCTCTTCTGACATCCATTTTGGTCTTTTCTTCCTTTCCTTTCTTTTTAATGACCTTTTGCTTTCCTCATGGATGATGTTCTTGATGTCATCCCACAGTTTCTCTGGTTTTCAGTCATTGGTGTTCAATGCATCAAATCTATTCTTTATATATAATGTTCTTAGAGTTGTGCACACCACATAGTAAGGAATGAACAGATGTTACTTATGATTATTTATTCATATAATTTAGTTTGTTTCTTGCTGATGGACATTCAGACAGTTACTATATTTTTACACAAGTAATAAGCACCTTCTACATTCATATTTCTGTAAATGTGCTATGCTAATTTTTTTTACAGCATCATGAAAAAAATATTGGCTTAGTGGAGCTTAGGAAAATACCTGGGGTGGGGAGAGGGAGCAGTTTGGAAACAAGCATAGAAGGTACATGTGTATCAAAGAAGGTTATTTGTATAAAAATATAGTATTAATTTTGATCACAACATTATGACAAATATTATTGTACATAGTTCACTACTTGCAATAGTTTCTTGAAAAGATTGGCACAAACGTGATTATTCATACTCAGAATAAGGTTCTTAGATAGTGACTGTTAGAGAATATGAGAACGAAGGAACAGCAGCTAGTTTGGGGTTGGGAGGAAAAGTAGGAGATTAAACTCTGACTATCGGAGTTAAGAAACTGTGAATGACACAGTCTGGTAGGGGTATCCAACAGGCAACAATAAATATACATCTTGAGAGATGTGACGGCTTGGTGGTCATCAGTGCACCGGTGGGAAATAAAGTCTTACAGTGAATGAGACACAACAATAGAACAGTGGGAAGAGATTAAAGGATAGAACCTTGGGCAAGGTCAATATGCAAAAATAATGGCCATTATAAACAGTAATAACAACAGAAGTGTTAGCATTCATTGAGTACTTATTATATGCTAGATAGTCTGTCATACACTCTACATATATTATTTTAAGCCTCAAATAAGCATCTTTACCAAATAAGTAAGGAACACTAGTGGCACAGTGGTTAAGAGCCCAGATGCTAACTGAAAGATTGGTAGTTCAAACTCATCAGTCCCTCTGCAAGAGAAAGATGTGACAACCTGGTTCCCTAACAATTACAGCAATGGCAACCCGATGAGGAAGTTCTACTGAGTGCTACAGGGTTGTTATGAGTCAGAATTGACTGGACAGCAATGAGTTAATGAGAAGAAGAAGGTACTATAATTATAGTAATCATTTTATACATGAGAAAATGGATGCTTATAAAAGTTAAAAAGCTTACCTATGGCTACTTAACTAGAAAATGGTATAGGCAGGATTTTCATGTATACATTCTGATCCTAGAATCTATAATCACAGATTTTGTATTAATCATCAATGCTATGTAACACATTACCCCCAAAATGAGGCTTAAAACAACTAAGATTTATTTCTGTGAGTCAGGAACCCAGTCTGAGGGTACTTATGGATCAATGATTCTCATAAGGTTGTACTCATGAGGTTATTTTCTGGGGAACCATTCTCATTTGAAGTCTTGATGGGACAAAGTTGTTGCAGGTCTTGGTCCCTTGCCACATGGGTCTCTCACAGGGCTGCCTCATAACAGAAGAACTGGCTTCCCCCAAATGAGCAATCTAAGAGACAGTAGAACTGAGTGCCCAAAATAGAAGTCGCAATCTTTTTTATAACCCAATCTTGGAAGTGACTTCTCATCACTTTTGCTCTATTGTATTCATTAGAAGTGAGTTGATAAGTCTAGCTAGTATTCAAGGGGAAGGGATTACAGAAAAGCATGAATACTGGGAAATGGGAATCATTGAAAGCCACTGTAGCGGCTGCCTACCACAATACCTGTGAGGCAACATATGAGGGCAACCAGAAAGACTCAGGAACTGGAGATTCCATTTTACTGAGCAGCACTCTAGAGTCTAGACTAGCATTGTCCTATGAAGAGAGAAGTTAGCATAGAAAATGTAATGATAAAAAGCTAATAAGTGATAAATTGGGAAAAACACTGAAATTTTCAGAAGATTGAGGGGAAATTTAACAGAGGCTTTCAAATGGGAATAAGGAAATACAGTGACTTACTTCTCTTCAACTTAAGTGACAGTGAAATGCAGTGGCCTTGAACTGCAACATGTAGGATTTATATAAGCATAAATGGTCATGATGGGAGTGACTGTTGTGTGCAACAATCAGAGGGCATTGGGATTTTCACATTCTCACCAGGCTGTGGAGTGTGAGGGTGGTCATTCTAGAACACAAGGAATTAGATCAAATGGCATAAGGTTTTTCTAAATTGAAATTCTGACCAAAATTAATCAGTACTTTGTAAGTGTTTGGAAGAAAGGCACCCAGATCTCCCATAGGTTAACTTAGCCTCCTTGAAAGTTTCTGCCAGCTTAAGAACTCTACTATGATTTATTGTCATTTGTTTGCAAGCAAGCCAGTTTTTATTTTCCTTCTTTAAAAAAAAAAATAAAGAAAGAACCAGAGATGATTTGAACTGTTTTTCTGTTATAGTGGAGACAGAGCCGTTGATCCTAGCTATATCCAGATGGTTTGCATTGCTTAGGCTGATTTCTGTTAAACTATTGAATGTTGTTAATAATCCTTTTAATATATTTAAATTTGTGTGGAGGCTTGAGACAGGCAGATTTGGTACAGATTGGAAGTCACAGCTCCTGCAGGACTTCTGTTGATTTGTTAAATCCAACTGTGGTCTCCGGTACTTGTTCCAGTTTTGTTAAACTCCCAGTAACCACTTTCTTTAAGCTGTGGCATTTAACTGCAGTGGTACATTAATAGGAAATTCAGAGAATGTGGGCCTGACTGTTTTGGGAACTGTGTAACTTTAACATAAAATGCATACTTTAGAAAACTAATTTTAAATACAACCTATAATTCTTTAGAAGAAGCTCTGGTGGTGTTGTGGTTAAGGGATTGGGCTAATAAGCAAAAGGTTGGTGGTTCGAACCCACTAGCTGCCCCATGGGAGAAAGATGAGGCAATCCATTTCTGTAAAGATTTGCAGCCTTGGAAACCCTATGGGGGTCACTATGAATTGGAATTGACTTAATGGCAGTGGGTATAAATCATTAGAGAGAAAAGCATATTGTGAGAAAAGAATATGAATAGAAAGATTATCTTCCACTTCCAGTGAATCTCCAAGTCTGTTGATTTTTATTCTTAAATATCCTTACATACATGCCCTCCAGCCCCTCTCAACAGCCACCTTGCTCCTCTCCTAGAACCTAATGTGGCTTTCTAGTTGCTGAGTCTCTTTGCTTTCAACTTTAATAATGACAGTAAAAATAACTGCTAGTCTCTGTAACTTCACCTTCCCCATTCTCTTTCCACTGAATCATTCTACTCCTGTTGTTGTTGTTAGTTGCAATATAATCAGCTGTGGTTCATAGTGACATTGTGTATAATGTAGCTCTTGTTAGGTGTCAATGAGTTGGCTCTGACTCACAGCAATCCTATGTACGAAATACCCCATGAGTGAAATACTGCCCAGCCCTATACCAGCCTCACAATCTTTGCTAGACCTGAGCCCATCATTGCAGCTACTGTGTCAATCCATCTCTTTGAGGGCCTTCACCTTTTTCACTGACCCTCTACTTTACCAAGCATGATATCCTTCTGCAGACAATGGTCCCTTCTGACAACATGACCAAAGTAGGTAAGACAAAGCCTGGCCATTCACGCTTTCAAAGACCATTCCAGCTTCACTTCTTCCAGGTTGGATTTGTTAGTTCTTCTTGCAGTCCATGGTACTTTCAGTATTCTCGGCCAATATCAGAACTCAAAAGCATCAACTCTTCTTCTGCCTTCCTTATCCATTGTTCAGATTTACAAGTATATGAGGCTATTGAAAATACCATGGCTTGGGGTAGGAGCACCATAGACTTCAAAGAGACATTTTTGTTCTTCAGCACTTTAAAGAGGTCCTTTTGCATCAGATTTGCCCAGTGCAATGCACCGTCTGCTTTCTTGACTGCTGCGTTCATTAGTGTTGATTGCAGAATCAAGTAAATGAACTCTTTCACAACTTCAATCTTTTCTCCATGTATTGTGATGTTGCTTATTGGTCCAGTTGTGTGAGGATTTTCATTTTCTTTATGTTGAGGCTATAATCTATACTGCAGAGTGTAGTCTTTAATCTTCATCAGTAAGTGTTTCAAGCCATCTTCACTTTCAGCAAGGAGGTTAAGTCATCTGCAAATCTCAGGTTGTTAATGAGTCTTCCTCCAGTGCTGATGCTGCATTCCTCTTCATACAGTCCTGCTTCTTGTATTATTTGCTCAGCATACAGATTGAATAAGTATGGTGAAAGGATACAAGTTTGGTGAAAGGAGTACCATGACGTACTCGCTTCCTGATTTTAAACCATGCAGTATCCCTTCTGCTGAAACCTGTCCAACATGGGTGTTAATATTTGAAATACCAGTGGCATAGCCTCCAGCCTCACAGCAACACACAAGCCATGGCAGTAAAAAAAGCTCACAAAAGAGTGGTGGTGATATATTATGTACAATATAATGAAACATTGCCTGATTCTGTGCATTTTCATCATCGTTGGTTATGTTTGAGCCCATTGTTGTAGGTATTGTGTCAGTCCTTCTGAGAGTTTCTCTAGTTTTTGTTAACCTTCTACTTCACCAAACGTGATGTACTTTTCTAACAATTGGTCTTTCCTGAAGATATGACTGAAAGAAGTGAGTCAAAGTCTCACTATCTTTGCTTCTAAGGAGAAATCTGGTTGTGTTTCTTCTAGGACTGATATGTTGGTTCTTTTGGTATTCCAGGGGTATATTCAATATTCTTTGCCAATTCCATCAATTCTTTTGTCTTTCTTTTTTACTATTTAACTTTTGCGTGCATATGAAGTGATTCAAAAGACCATGGCTCAAATAATTCTGGAATGCAGATAATTTCCAAAACATCCTCCTCTCTATATACAGAAGGTACTTTTTTCCTCTTGTTCACCTGAAAAGCTTCTACACACCGTTTAAGACTCAACTTAAACAACACTTCTTCTTATGAACACTTTCTTGATCTTTCTATGTCCATCCTCTCCTTACTGAATGAAGATGACTACTGCATTTTTAATGATATTTTGTAAATAGTTTTGAGGATTTGCTACCTTGCTTTATTATAAATGTTTACTTATAGTAAACAGTGAATGATCACATATTGATACATTTTTTTCAACTAATTATTCAGGAATGCCTAGTTTTATATCTTATGTTGATCTCTCCTTTTCTAGTTCCTAGCACAGGGTTTGACACTTAAATGCTCAAAAAAATGGTGCTATGACTGAATAACTAAATAAATGGAGGCTTCCCTCAGGAATGTGAAGGAGCTGAATCAACAACAATCATTTCTGAATCACACTATAAAGTTCCTGAAATACGGTTTGCTGTAATTCACTGTCCTTCTTTACCTGTGGACAAGGCCTCCTTATCTAAACAACAATTTAAAAAAAAATTTTATTGTGATTTGGGTGAAAGTTTACAGAGCAAATTCACTTTCCATACATCAGCTCATATAAACTTTATCTCATGATACTGACTACAGTTTACCAAAATGCAACAGCTCCCCTCTCACTTCCTCTCCATAGTTACCTCTTCCCTGTGTCCTTCCCTCTCATGTACTCCTGCCCCCTTCCTCAGCTGTCTCCCTGTGCATACACACTCCTTCTATTCTCCCAGGATTTATCTCTCCAAGGAGTGTATCTACCTAATGTAAATGTTCAGTTCATATACCTGTCTTTTGTTTGGTTGGAAGCCCAGTGGGTTGAATTCCAGACCTGAAGGGCAGGTAGGGACCATAGTCCCAGAGGTACACCAGGATCTATAAGACCAGCAAACCTGGTCCTTATTTATTGATTTTTTATAATGATTGTGAGTTTTGTTCTACATTGTTCTCCCACTCTATCCAGGATCTCCTACAGAGATCCCCCTTTGAGTGGTTGACAGTGGTAGCTGGGCATCATCTAGTTCTTCTGGTCTCATAGCTGTGTAGGCTGATGATTGAATGGTGTACCAGTCCCATGGACTAATTCTTTCCATGCATCTTTGGTTTTCTTCATTCTTCTTTACTCTGGATGAGGAGAGACTCATCGTTGCATTGAGATGGCCACTTGCAAGGTTTTAAGATCCCAGTTGCTACTCACCGAAGTAGGATTTGGAACAATGTTTTTGTGTAGTATTTTATGCCAATAGAGCTTGATGTCTCCTGCGACCATGGTCCTGAGCCCACAGGTCCAACTATTTGCTCTCTTCTGGTAGCTGGCTGTGGTCAAGAAGTGACTACAACCTTGACCCTTGTCAGCTCTATTAAACACCTGGGAATTCTTACAAAACATACAAATACACTTGTAGAACCACTGTCTGCCAGCCCTATACATGGTCACAGGCACACATAATGTGTATGCAGTTTTGAACAGAAAACCAATTTGCTCTGTAAGCTTTCACCCAAATCACAATTAGGAAAAAAAAAAAAAAGAAGAAGAAAGAAAGAAAGAAAAAAGGAAAAGAGTTGCTTGTACTGTTTCTCACTGCTGCCCTTAGATCATTCACACCTTGTCCACGCTCAGCTGTGAGATGTGCATGTACATGTGTGTGGGGGGTGGTAGTTTCTAGGCAGTATTTGAGATCTGACCTGTCCTTTTGCAATCTGAATGACCCAACCAGCAAGAGTTTATTATTTTCTAGGCAACTACACCATATATAAGAGTCTCTAGTTGATGCAAATGGCTAGGTGCTCAGCTAATTTTGAAAAGTTATCAGGGCCACTTTGGAAAAAAGACCTGATGATCTACATCTGAAAGATTATATATAGCCTACAGAACACCGTTCTACTCTGACACACATGGGCTTGCCATGACTAGGATTTAACTCAAGAGCAACAGGCTTTTTTTTGGTTCTTAAAGTTACACAAACATAGCTAGTGCTTCTATTAATGATAATATAATAATTAATCAATAATATTAACTATAATAGCCACCATTTACATAACATGCATATGTCAGACACTGCTAAATGCTTTAACTGGACTATCTAATTTAATCTTTACAACCACTCTTTGAAGTAGATTTTTATCTTTAATTTTTTTTAAAGAGAGAGAAACTAAGACTCAGAGAGGTAAATAAGTTTTCTCATATTACATACCAAATAAAGCTGAGATTTGAACCCAGTCTCCACAGCAAGTAAGTAAGAAGCTAGAGCTTGGCTCACAAGTCTGCAAACTTAACCACCACACCAAAGTCATGCACAGAACTGTGCCCTTTCACCTACGTTTCATTGATCTTTGCTTGATAGGCACAGAGATGTGAGGGGTGTAACGTGCCAACGTTTGAGAGATCTGCCAGGAGAACAACAAAGCTGTAAGCAGGGTTCTAGTCTTCATGAGTTACCATTTTTGCCGCTATCCTTTATCTATATTCTTGTCTGACCTAGAGTCACTGAAGCATGAGAAACACTGAGACAGAATATAGAGATGAAATGCTGACAGAACAATGGCATAATTAGTTTGTCCAAAGGAACTTAAGCCAACTGCAATTTGGCTCGATTATGCATGGAATGAAAATTTGTCTCTGCCAGTCACATTGGCATCATCACAGAAAAGGAACCCAGGCCATGGCTGGCCAGAGAATTGGACCCTGGCAATTTATATAATTATTTTCTGTGTGTCATATGTAAAAATGGTGCTAGTCAATTATGGTCAGTGAGACACACACTAACATTTAATCATTAATGCAGCAGACATTTATTAAAAGCCTGCTGTGTTGCAAGGATGGGTCAGGCTCTGTGTGCAACATCCAGATGAAAAGCTAAGATTCTTGCCCTCTCCAAGTTCATTAACAAAGGAGGTGGGAGATAAAAATCAAATGATTGGGAGGGAAGATTAAGGCTGTATGGGTTATAAAGCACTATCTTATTTTGGAGGCTAGACATCATGTTCTTATGAGGGAATTTGGAAAAATTTCAAGGAGAAGGTGGCATTTTTGTATATAATGAAAAGTTAGGATTTCAAAAGGCAGAACCATCGGAGGAAGGCATTCTAAGCAAAGAGAATGTCACCTTTCAACATGCCATATAAAATCAACTGTGTAAACAGAGTTTGGGCAAATTGTTTTACCTTAGTCAAACTGCTTCATTTTGAGAGCAACACTAAAAAACTTTACTACAAGCTCTTGAGATTTGTTTATGGCTGTCTAGTCCTGAAAAGGGAGCTCTGGTAGCGTAGTGCCTAAGGCACTTGACTGCTAACCAGAAGGCTGGTGGTTCAAACCCACCAGCCACCAGCCACTCCTTGGAAGGAAGGTTGAACAATCTACTTCCATTGTAATATCACTTCGGAAACCCAAGGCGGGGTTGCTATGAGTCGAGTCCCACTGGCAGCACATAACAATAACAACAACAGTCTTGAAAAACAAGGCGATCTGGTAGTGTAGTGGATAAGGCATTTGGCTACTAACCAGAAGATCCGTGGTTCAAATCCATCAGCTGCTCTGCCAAAGGAAGGAGAGGCAATCTAATTCCATAAAGATTTACAGCCTTAGAAACCCAATGGGGGTCACTATGAGTCAGAATCAACTCGATGGCAGTTGAGTTTGGTTTTTTGTTGGAGTCCCAAAATATTAGTCTGGTAGCATAGTGCCTAAGGCACTTGACTGCTAAACAGAAGGCTGGCAGTTCAAACGCACCAGCCACTCCTCGGAAGGAAAATGGGGCAATCTACTTCCGTAGTGATACTATCTCGGAAACCCAAGGAGGGGCCACTATGAGTTGGTCCAACTTGATGGCACATAACAACAACAAGTGTAGAAAAGTTATACTTCAAGTATTTGAAAAGGTAATGTACACTCTCTCCACATAAATTTTAATATGTACTCTATTTAAAATAAGGAGCTCTGGTGGCATAGTGCCTAAGGCATTTTGACTGCTAACCAGAAGGCTGGCAGTTCAAATCCACCAGCCACTCAATGGAAGGGAGACTGGGTAATCTACTTCCGTAAAGACTTACTGCTTCAGAAACACAAAGGGGTCACCAGGAGTCAGAATCAACTTGATGGTAGTGAGTTTTCTTTTTTTATCTGTCTAAAATGATTTACTTTACCTGGCATAGAAAAAAAAAAACTTGAAAGATATGCATCATTATGTTAAAAGTGAGTATTTCTGGGTATTAGGACTATGTTAACCTTTCCTGGTCTTTGTACTTTTCAGTGTTTCTAAATTTTCAATAATGAAGATGTATTTCTTCTATGACCAGTCAAAAGCATAATAGTTACTTTAAATGATCCTGTAAATGTCTTAGTTTAGAGGAAGAGTCAGAGGTAGTTACTTGGTTGAGGCATTTAATAAATATTTGAGTCCCACACATGTGCCAATCACTGTCCTTGTTATTGAACCAAAGTGCCCCTACACGGATTGCAATGTACTTAGGGAAAAGAACTGAAGTGGCTAAACAAATAAATAAAAATATAATTAAATCTGTGAAAAAGAAATAAACAGAGTCTTGTGAAACAGGATGATGGAGAACAATCACAATTAAATGTGATGGAGAGGGCTGGGAGGACTTCAGAGTTAGTGATACTTGGGGTCAGATCTGAGAGAAGATAAGTCCCTGTCAGGAACAGGATGAGTGGGTCCATGTGGGATAAACAAGTGAGCCAGAGCACTAAGTAAAAACCGCCTTACATGGTGGCAGGGCTAGTGATACTGTGGCTAGGGCACAATAAGGGAGAGGACAGGTTGGAAGAAGCAATTTGGAAAGATAGGAAGGGTCCAGATCCTACAGGGAATTGTAAGCTATGTATTGCCACTAACTGCAAATCTGTTTTTGAGAATAAGTAGCGTAAGATGTAGGTCTGAGAGAGCTTCAGGTAAAAGAGATAAGAGTAAACAGCTCAGATGATAGGGTTGACTGGACTGCATATAAATCCCAGGTTTGCATTTGTAGAAAGTATGATGGCTTGGAGGAGCACTTGCAGTGGTTAAGTGCTTGGCTGCCAAGTTAAGTGTCAGCAGTTTGAACCCACTGGCTGCTCCATGGGAAAGCTATGGTAGGCTGCTTCTAAACATTTCACAACATTGGAAACCCTATGGGGCAGTTCTACTCTGTCCTGTCGGGTTACTAAAAGTTGGAATGAACTCAACAGAAATGTTGTTGTTAGAAGCCATCGAGTCCACTCTGACTCGTAGAGACCCTATGTACAACGGAATGAAACACTGCCCGGTTATGTGCCAACCTTAGCAACAGGTTATTTATTTATTTATTTATTTATTTTTGTCGTAGTGGCCTGGAGAAGCTTCTACCCAATCACTCTAAAACTCATCTTTTTCATCTATAAAAAGGAACTAATTCCGATCTCATGAGGGTTGTTCAGGAATAAATGAAATGATATATTTAAAGAACAATGCCTGGAACATTCTAGTCAACTTCAAAACTAGTTGTTATTATTAACATCTCAGTTATTAAAAATCTTTTCTACTAGTTCTTTTCGGAGATGAAACTAAAAGTAACAAGCACTAGTTAATAAAATGAAAATAAAAAGAAGTACTCTTTATATAAGAGATACATAATTAAAAGCCTATTTTTAAGGTAGTTTTTGATCAAGAACAAACAAGTTTTCATAAATATAATACAAAGAAACCCTAACATACATGAACATACACATTACTTTTCTCTTCAAAAACTTTGTTCTGGGTTTGGATCATTAAATCTAACTGGGCTCAGATCAAACTTTTTTTTTTTTTTTTTTAATGCCAGTAGAATCTACTTTTTCATTTTATCATAAATGCAATTTAGAAAGGATATAATCCAAAAGCCTTATCTTCCAGAAAAAAAATGGAAAGAGAAACTCTGAAATTACTACACTGGAGAATGTGTTTGGGCTCCGGAAAACGATTAGTTTTGATAACACTAATACCAACGAGGGCAGCTGTGTTTCAATGGTAGAATTCATGCTTTCCATGCAGGACAGCCAGGTTGGTTTAATGCCTAGCCAATGAACCTCCTGCGCATCCACCACTCATCCGTGAATGGACGCTTGGATGTTACTGTGATGCTGAACAGGTTTCAGTGGAGTTTCTAGACAAAGACAGACTGGGAAGAAAGGCCTGTGATCTACTTCTCAAAATCAGCCAAAGAAAACTCAATGGATCACAACAGGTCCACAACTCATAAGGAATGGTGCAGGACTGGCAGTGTTTCCTTCTGTCGTACATGGGGACACTTCTGGTCCAGGATCGACCAGATAGCAGCTAATCATCGATAACTGATTTAACTAAGGAGAATGAAATCAAAGAGAAATCTAGTATGGTGACCAATAATTTGTTAGCATATTCTCCCTTCAGCAGTATTGATTGTTTAACATCATGAGTAATTCGTTTGGTATAGCCCATTAACAACAACTGCAACAACTCACTGCTGTCAAGTCAGTGTTGTTGTTGTTGTTATGTGCCATCGAGTCTGACCTGACTCATAGCGACCCCTCCATGGGTTTTCGAGGCAGTATCACTATGGAAGTAGATCACCCCATCTTCCTTCCGATGAGTGGCTGGTGGGTTTGAACTGCCAGCCTTCTGGTTAGCAGTCAAGTGCTTTAGGCACTATGCTACCAGAACTCTCCGTGGATGAGACCCTTAGAGGGCTGAGTCGAGAAAGAGATGGTCCGGCTACCTGGCGGGAACCGACAGCATTGTGTATGGCAGGTTACTGCCTTAGGCCTGAGACCAATCTCTAGACCGGGTCTGATGAGTCAATAGCAACTCATAATGACCCCTCCTTGGGTTTCCGAGGTGGTATCACCACAGAAGTAGATTGCCCAATTTTCCTTCTGAGGAGTGGCTGGTGGGTTTGAACTGCCAGTCAAGTGCCTTAGGCACTACGTATCTTCCTTAAAAACAAAAATGCACACATCACTAAGCACCAAACACTGTTGGTTGTTTAAGAAAAAGTTGCACAAAAGTAGTATTATTATTTAATGTGGTAAATTCAGGTGAAGATCTATCTACCATAGTATGTTAATTTGTTCTGTTTCTAATTTCTTTACAACTCTACAGGAAGGTGTTGTCACTACAATATTCTTATTGCCACCCAGCTTCTAACTCCAAAACTTCAGTTACCAGGATATTATAGAGATGCCAGGGTTTTCACATGATCAGATGCTATCCATGAAAATAGGGTTTACTATTGATTTTGAAGATATTTTCCACAATTAAATACAGCTTTTTATTCTCAAAAGGGGTAAAAGCTTGGAATGGCTGGGGAATATAGAAGGAAAAAAATTAAAACCAAACTCTATCACTACATACAGGAGTCCCAGGATGGCACAAACGGCTTGACCTCTAGCTGAACAGTTGGCTATTTGATCCCACACAGAGTCTCGTTGGAAGACTGGCCTGGTATGTGCTTCTGAAGGTCACGGTCTTGAAAACCTTATGGATGAGTTCTATTCTGCACACATGGGGTGGGGCACCATGAGTCAGAGTTGACTTGATGGCAACTCACAACAAGAAGAACATTGCTACTTGCCAAGCTGAGCTAATGGAATTACAGATTTGAAAGAAACAAAAGAAAGGCTTTCCAGTTTCAACTTAGTTTTTAGGGGAAAATAAGTAATTTGAAATTGGACAGAATTATGCATTCCCCTAGGGGCCACATCCTCCATATTAACCCCTTTAAAGTAGAAATGTGTGAAGTCACTCAGAACACTAAGGTAAAGATGGCCAGGTCAGGAGCAGGAGAAAATTATTTTTTACCTATTTCAAACACCCACCACCTGTCTGTCAGTTTGGAATACTGTGGTGGCTACATGTTGTCATGATGCTAGAAACTATGCTCGTGATGTTTCCAATATCATCAGGTTATCCATGGTGGACAGATCTCAATGGGGCTTCCAGACTAAGACAGATGAGGAAGCTAGGCCTATCAACCTACTTCTGAAATTAGCCAATAAAAATCCAATGGATCACAACAGAATATTGCCTGATATAGTTCTGGAAGATGACCCCCCTAGGCATTCAAACTTCATAATGGCTGTAAGAACAGACTTAAGTGTAATAAGGATCGTCAAGATGGATGAAGACCTGGCAATGTTTCCTTCTGTTTTATGTGGGTCATTATGAGTTGATGCTAAACAACAATAACAATATCAAATACAGGCAAAAAACCCCTAAAAATCCACCACTCTTTTAATGTTCCCAGAAAATCTTTTAAGAGTTTCAAAACTTAGTGACAACACCCACTGCCATCAAATTAATTCCAATTCATAGCAACTCCCATTGGGTTTCCAAGGCTGTAAATCATTATGGAAGTAGACTGCCCCATCTTCCTGAAGCTGGTGGATTCAAACCACTTACCTTTTGGTTAGCTGCCCAATGCCTTAACGATAGCACCACTAGAGCTCCTTTAGTGGCAACTCATTGCCTTTGAGTCGATTTGACTCATAGTGACCCTTCCTTGGGTTTCCGAGGCAGTATCACTACGGAAGTAGATTGCCCAGTCTTCCTTCTGAGGAGTGGCTGGTGGATTTGAACTGCCAGACTTCTGGTTAGCAGGCAAATGCTTTAGGCATTAAGCCACCAGAGCTCCTTTAGTGACAACAGTGATCTGTAAAAATTTCAAGCCCTTGAAGTAGATAAGGAAGGTCATTATTATCTGATCCTTTGGTACGAAAGCATACTGCAGTGTGATTGATTAGTCCACTCTCCAAGTTGCAGGGATGAGACTCACATCTCATTAGGTATTAGGCGGGATCCTTACCATTAGGGAATGAAGTTAGATTAGTATGTTTCTCATTCATATTTGTAAATTATCTGTGATGGAAAAGATCACTGTCTTTGGGCTTTTTGGAGCAGGATGGGTGTGATGGTTAATTCTACGTGTCAGTTTGACTAGGCTGTGCCTCACAGTGGTTTGCCCAACACCAAATTAGTTGCTGTTCCATAATATAAAGGTAATACAATCAATCTTCACAATATAATCTGATATAATACAATCCATCAATCATTCGAAAAGGGTGTTTCCTTAGGGTGTGTTCTACCCCCAGACTACAAATAGACATTTTGGCAGAATTCCCTCTCCCTCTATTTCTGCACTCTTATATCTGACCCACAGCTCTTCAGATGCAAGCCTGCAGAATACTCTATCCTTTGCCTGACTTACAGATTTGCCATTTCCCACAGTCCCATGAGTCAATCCCTTTAAGTAACTAGCTTTCTGTGTGTGTGTGTGTATACACACACAGAGAAACACACATACATACCTCACTGGTTCTGTTTCTGTAGAGAACACTAACTAAGACAATGGGGAAAAATGAATAGATGGTCTTTTATTTTTTTAAGTTCTAACAAAGCATTTTATTTGTATCTTCATTAGCAACTATAAACATTAGACCTTCATTAGCAACTATAAACATTAGATATAACATAACACCTATTGAGTGTTTTTGACTTTTTTTTATAAACCTACTTAACTTTTATTAAATAATAAGAGAAAAATATGGTGACATCATCCTCTATTGAAATATTCATATCAAATTCCCTATACAACTCTGAATTCACACTCTACAGACAATCTTCCAAAGAATTCTTACAGTACAAGAGTAGTTTCATAGGGTAATTACTTTTCTTTTTTTTTTTTTTCCAAGTAAGATCAGCCTTCCTGTCATCAGTAGTGGTTGCAACGTTTGGAGTTTTACCTTTGATGAATACATGGCATGCCAAGTTCTACGGGTCTACAGATTCATCACTCTCCAAATTTATAGGGATGTGTGCAGTGTGATTTGATAAATCGTTTTGTTTTGCCTTTCATCACTCACATGATATTGAAAGGACGCTCCCTGTATATTTTAGGCATCATCTATCAAAAATAAGGCTTTGGGGAGAACAAATAAAATGCAGTAAAAACTTGTTGAACTGATAACTATATAATATGAATGTGTCATCTCTGAATGTGAAGGACCATTATATGAGGCTCATATTTTATTTTTTTTAGCAAGTGTACATATCTCTTTCCCAGTGGTTTAAAATGCATTTTGGTTCAAATGTTTACAAACCTTCCCAAGCATCTTTGGGAGGGAGAATGCTATAAATTAAAATTATTATTAATCTTACTAAGTCTATTCCTTTTTACTGGCATTAGGAGATCTGTGCAGCCTTATGATGGATTGGTTTGGCAACTTACTTGACATGCTACTACATGAAATAAGAAGTTGGAGCTTGATAATCAATCTTGTTTTGTTTTGTTTATAAAGGAAAAAGGTCTCTACTTAACTGACAATGACAACAACAAAAAGTCAGTTGCAAAGAGAATATTGGGATGTTATAATCATTAAACTTGGAAATTTAAGTCAAGGTGAAAATGTAATTATTGCTTTTATTAATTAAAATTCTATTTACACTGACTCATGAGAACAAGAATCTTTTGATAAATTGATAAAACGTCCTCTATCTAAGGCAACTAATGACTATGAGTCCATGAAAATCTGTTTGAATTCCAGAAGAAAACTGCTTTATATTGCCTAAAATATTTATAAGGGCACAAAGCATGACACAAAGCATTTTAATAAGCTCTATAGTTAAAATGTTCACCCCTTTCTTAGATCTTAGGTGACCTTCACCATAACAGATATAGAAAAACTACTTTGCTAACATACTGTGTTCAGCTGAATAAGCAATCAGAGAAAATAAATGAAAAAGACATGAACTTTCAAACTTGCCTTTCTGATAGGAAAAATTCCAAAGATTGATCATTTCCAAAGTTACTGATGGCATGGCACAAACAAGAATTCTCATACACTCTGAGTACTGTTCAGCCAGGAGAAAGAATTAGACATATCATGCTAACGCAAAAAGATTTCTAAACATAATGTTAAGTGAATAAAAGCAAGTTACAGAATATCAACTGTAATATGATATAATTTATAATCCTTCCCTTCACCATACATATATAAAATAAATACAAAAATGGAAGGTCTGGATGGTTACAGGATAAACCATCAAGAGAGCTTCCACCCCTCTAAAGTGTAAAATTCAATGGTTTTAGTATGTTCAGAGTTGTGCAAATATCTACAACAATCAATTCTAGAATACTTTCATCAATCGAAAAATGAAATTCCATGCCCACTAGCAGTTACACCTATTTTCCACAATGCTATAGGCCCTAGATAACCACTAATGTGTTTCTACAGATTTGTCTATTCTGGACATTTCATAAAATATGCCCTCCTATTTCTTATGCAATTTATATATATATATATTTTAAGGAAACATATCTTTATAAAAACTTGTGGATGAATTTCTTCATTTACCATTTTTCATAGAATTTCAGACCAGAAGAAGACATCATTCCATTTTTTTTTTAATGCATTTCATTGAAATATAGTTTACATACAGTGAAATAAACAAAACTAAAGTGACATGGGTCAATGCTTCCCCCCCCCCCCGGCAGCATACCCTCCCTTACTCTCCCACCCCGGCAACCAACAAAGAAAGTTTCCCTCCATATATAAATCTTTCCTTGACCCTCCACACCAATGAACCAATACTGTATTTGTCCTTCTGTGATTTACTTATATCACTCAGCATAATGTCTTCCAAGTTCATCCAATTCTGGCCTTCAGCTTGACCTTTCTCTGTTTCACAAATTAGAATTAGTGGTAAGATTTTGTTTGAACAGTGTTTCAGGATTTAAAGATGTTTAAGGCCTATCCAACTCCCTTTTGAATTTGACTGACAATATTTTCCCCAAGGCCACACCTAGAGCCAAGATCCCAAGAGCAACCAGGTCTCTGGCTTGATGCCCTGTCCAATATGGCTTCTCTGTCTACAATACTAGGCGTCAACTCATCTTATATGTACATCCTTCTCCTTTGGAAGTTAGATAAACTAGCAGTAGAGCCAATGTAATGAGAAAACCTTGCTCTACCTTTCCCCCTTAAAACTCATTGTGATCAAGCCCATTCTGACTCATAGCAACCCTGTAAGACAGGGTAGAACTGCCCCACAGGGTTTCTTATGCTGAAATCTTTACAGACGGAGACTGGCAGGTCTGTTCTCCTGCAGAGCAGCTTGTGGGTTCAAACTACCAACTTTTTAGGTTAACAGTCTGGCACTTAACCATTGTGCCACCATGGCTCCTTTGACTTTCCCCTGGAATATTTATTTCTTAGTACCATAAAAATGTACAATCAGTTAAAGTCTTCTAGCATCTTTAAGGGGAGCTCTGGTAGCATAGTGGCTAAGACACTTGCCTGCTAACCAGACGGCTGGCGGTTCAAACCCACCAGCCACTCCTTGGAAG
>NW_006921839.1:5097874-5155778 GCF_000298275.1 Orycteropus afer afer | reverse complement strand
CCTACTTCCGTAGTGATACTGCCTCGGAAACCCAAGGAGGGGTCGCTATGAGTCGGGGCCGACTCGACGGCACATAACAACAACAACAACAGTGCATATAACAGTTATGTTTGCATTACACTATAGTCTGTTTAGCATGTGATAGCATTCTGAAAAAGTTTGAGATACTGTGAGCATTACCAAAACGTGACACAGAGACATGACTTGAGCACATGCTGTTGGAAAAATGGTGCTGATAGATTTGTCTGATGCAGGGTTGCCATAAACATTCAATTTTTAAACAATGAAGTGTCTGAGATGTGTGATAAAGCAAAGTGCAATAAAACAAGGTATGCCTGTAATTATTAATGATCTATAACTCATTTATCCAAAAAAGTCTTATTCCCTACTTTATCAATTTCCTAGGGCTGCCATATCAAACTACCACAAGTTGGGTGTCTTCAAACAATAGAAATTTACTCTCTTTTAGTAGTGGAGGCTAGAAGTTCAAATTCAGGGTATGGGCAGGGCCATGGTCTCTCTGAAAGCTCCAGGGAAATAGTCTTCCTTGTCTCTTTCAGTTTCTGTAGTCCCATGCACTCCTTGGTATGTGGCAACATAACTCCAATTTCTGTCTCTGCTTTCACATAGCCATTTTCCCTGTCAGTCTGTGAGTCTCTCCTTTTCTTATAAAACACTAATTATATTAGATTAGGGTCTACTCTATTCCAGTTTGACCTCATGCTAACTAATTAAATCTGCAACGACCCTATTTCTAAATAAGGTCACAATCACAGGTACCAGGTGGTTAGGGCTTCAATGTATCTTTCTGGGGGACCAATTCAACCCATAACACCTACTACCAAGTGTCAGGAACTGATCTAAACACTAAAGATACAGAGGTAAACAAGATACAAGGTTTGGATACCACAGAACTTATAACCATTATGGGAAAACCTAACAATCACTTAAACGCATTATTATTTAAAAAATACAGTGAGTGACAAGGCTTTGTAGGAAAAAAAGCAAGATAAATATCATAGTAAGTGACTTGATGGCAGTGAGATATATTTTTTTTAATATAGTGACACTTAAGATGATATAGGAATTAACATTTTTATTACTATTTTTGCCCCACTATAGACTTTGTAGGAGCTCTGGTAGCATAGTGGCTAAGGCACTTGACTGCTAACCAGAAGGCTGGCGGTTCCGACTCGATGGCAAACAACAACAACAAACAACATAGACTTTGTAGGGAGCTCTGGTAGCATAGTGGCTAAGACACTTGCCTGTTAACCAGATGGCTGGCGGTTCAAACCCACCAGCCACTCCTGGGAAGGAAGGTTGGGCAATCCTACTTCTGTAGTGATACTGCCTCGGAAACCCAAGGAGGGGTCACTATGAGTCGGGTTTGACTCAACGGCACATAACAACAACAACAACAATAGACTTTGTATAAAATAGTTTACCTAATATGTCCTCAATGAATTATTTTAAATAAATAATGAAGAGGTTAATATTATGATCTTATAGACTTTTGGCTATTCTTATTTTGTTGTTGTTGTTGTTATGTGCCGTTGAGTCGGATCTGACTCATAGCGACCTCTCCTTGGGTTTCTGAGGCAATATCACTACAAAAGTAGATTGCCCCTTCTTCCTTCCGAGCAGTGGCTGGTGGGTTTGAACCACCAGCCTTCTGGTTAGCAGTCAAGTGCCTTAGGCACTACACTACCAGACCTACTATTCTTATTTTAGGTAACTAAGAAACAAGTTTAAGACCTTAATGAGAAGAAATTCTTTCCTACAAGCTGAAAATTGTACCAACCTGGAGCGAGAGGCTCTTAATTTTGCCTCAATTAATGAATGGAGCCAACTGACCAAGTCTTTTTGCACCTGAAATTCTTATTACCTGCAGTAACTTGAAAACAGTTGATACAGACTTGACATAGTTGGTGAACAAATTACAAAGAAGGACAAATACTCTTTCTAATCTTATTCTCCTTCCTTTTACCTCCTTCTCCTCTTTTCCCAAGAACCCACCCTAAACCCATTGGAACTGATGTTTGTCAAGAAGAAAAGACTCTATATTTCATTTTTCCTGTCTATAATTTCTATCTTGACAATAATTTAGAATGTTGTTATTAGGGAATGGGTGGCGGGGAGAGAGAGAAAGAAGGAGTAGGGGTAGGGGCTGGAGGAGAGGGTAAAGAGAAATTGAGATTTCTCCAAATCTTAACCTGAGTTGTCTTTATCATCCAAGATCTGGAACTCATATCGATGTGGAGGGATTGGGCTAGACAACCATACCGGATGGGGCTACAAGATCCAGTTCTATGTCTCAAATCATGCAGATTTTTCAGTTTATACATAAACTGACTTCTGAATGTGAGCCTACAAGGTGTATATTATGACTAAGACCAAAAGGTGGTAAAAGCTAATGCAACAATTAATTAGTGAGCCTCTTCAGATTTTTTTCCCCCAGTGTTTCTTGGATCATAGGTTGAAGGGATATGAAATAATTGTTGTTTAACCTTGCTTAAAAAATATTCATTCTGTTCAGTTGGATTTTATGAGGGTCAAGTATAAATAGAGTAGTTATATTCAAGGCTAAGGAGGAGAGAAACAAGGATGCAAGTTACAACAGCAAAATTACAACGTCAATTCTGGAAGAACGGAAGTCTCTTGTCCCTTTTCTCCACAGGCTCAAGATCTAGCTGCCTAGATACAACTAAATTATGTGAAGCAATTCTATTAACAGTGCACTTGGAATAATGGAGATCGGGGATGGTAAGATGCTGGCTTCTTTAAAGGGTTGAAAAGGTTTCTGTTAGAAAAGTCATGTCACAAAACAATGATTCCACATGTAGGTTGTACGGTTATTCCCTTCTCATGGCATCACTCTGAGACCTTCTTTCTTCCTGTTAAGCTGTGATGCAGAAAACATGAACCAAGGCTGATGCTCTGAACAGTGATGGTGCTTTGGGGAATTTCAATCAGACTTTCACAGGCAGTAGAGGCTGACCAGAATAGGGATTGTGCAGAGAGATAAGAGGAGGTATTAAATAGGTAATTAACACTTTCGCTCTGAGAAGCAGCTAGAATACTTTGCCCACAGGTTTGAGCAGGATTTCCACAGTAGCAGGACTGTGTTTTAGAGTGGGTTCGTAGGTGAGAGACTTGAAAAATTTTTTTCAGCAAAGAGAAAGGAGAAGAAAAAGTCCATGTTAAATTATGCAGAGATAATAACACTCATTTGGAGTCAAGAATTATAGTTTTTTAGTATTAAAATGGACTACACAGATATCTTTGTTAAACCCCTCATCTCAATGTTGAGCCTGCAGCCCAGACAGAAAACATTGCACCTGTCAAAATTTCATCTTTCTTCAGCCATGAAAAGGTATGTCTACTTTCCACGTGGAGGCTACTCAATACTATCAAAAGGTCCTTGATAGGAAACCATCTCTACATGGCTTTCCTGGTGCCCTAGTTATCAATTTCATCATCACAAGAAAACATTTATAAACATTTATAAACCTTTTTTTTTTGTTGTTCATTTCACGTGTCAGCCTGTTGTGGTCCCAGCTATTTAAACTGACTCAAGCTATGTGAATAAGAATAGTAATGTTAGTGACAGCCACCACCATTTATGATCCACTACGGCTCTGGTGGCGTAGTGACTAAAGCATTTGACTGCTAACCAGAAGATTGGTGGTTCAAATTCACAAGCCACTCCTTGGAAGGAAGATTGGACAATCTACTTCCATAGTGATACAGCCTTGGAAACCCAAGGAGGAGTTGCTGTGAGTTGGATCCTACTCAACAGCAGTGAGTTTGGTTTGGTTTGGTTTATGGCAGCTTTGGTGTCATGGTGCCTAAGGCATTTGACTGCTAACCAGAAGGCTGGCAGCTCAAATCTACCAGCCACTCCTCAGAAGGAAAACGGGGCAAGACTCATTAACAACCTGTGATACGCAGATGACACAACTTTGCTTGCTGAAAGTGAGGATGGCTTGAAGGATTTACCAATGAAGATTAAAGACTACAGTCTGCAGTTAGATTACAACTCAATATAAAGAAAACAAAAATCCTCACAATTGGTCCAATAAACAGCTTCACGATGGATGGAGAAAAGACTGAAGTTGTCAAGGACTTCATATTACTTGGTTCTACAATCAACACCAATGGAAGCAGCAGTCATGATATTAGACGGTGTATCGCATTGGGCAAATCTGCTGCAAAAGACCACTTTCAAGTGATGAACAGCAGAGATGTCTCTTTGAAGACTAAGGTGCACCTAACCCAAGCCATGGTATTTTCAATCCTGTCTTATGCATGTGAGAGCTGGACAATGAATAAAGAATACCAAACAAGAGTTGATGCTTCTGAATTGTGGTGTTGGAGAACAATGCTAAGAGTACAATGGACTATTAAAAGGACTAGCAAATCTGTCTTGGAAACAGTGCAGCCAGAATGCTCCTTGAAAGCGAGAATGGCCAGACTTTGTCCCACCTACATTGGTCATGCTGTCAGAAGGAAGCATTCCCTGGAGAAGGATATCATGCTTGGTAAAGCAGAAGATCAATGAAAAAAGGGAAGGCCCTCAATGAGATGGATTGGCACAGTGGCTGCAATGATGGGCTTAGGTATAGCAAGGATTGTGAGACTGGCTCAGGACCAGGTAGTGTTTCATTCTGCTGTGCACAGGGTTGCTATGAGTCAGAGATGACTTGAAGGGACCTAAAAACAACAACAACAACAACTTCTGTAGAGATACTGTCACAAAAACCTAAGGAGGGGTCTCTATGAGTCGGGACCGACTCGATGGCAGTGAGTTTGTTTTTTGTTTGTTTTGAATGTGCAAAATATTCTATGCTCTATAGTAGAGCTCTATAGCATCATTGGTCCACTCCCTCTCTGCTCCAAACACACACACATCTCCAAAGCTCATTAGACCTACCGAGCCTCCTTACTTGTTCTAGCCTCTTGGACTGTCTCCATCTTTTGTGGGCTTTGACATACCAGATAAATTTTATGGGGTTGTGCCCTATTCTCATTTCCCCTCACCTTGTTTTTAGAAAATTTCCTTGAACAATTCTTTTCTGCCTAACATACACTCTGTATTTTTAATCCTAACCCTTCATGAAATACTCCTTGACCTTCAACTCTGGTCAGTTTCAAAACCAAAAAACCAAACTCACTTCTGTGGAGTTGGATCCCATAGTGAGCCCTTTTTGGAATTCTGAGGTGGTATCACTATGGAAGTAGATTGCCCAATCTTCCTTTCAAGGAGTGTGGCTGGTGAGTTTTAACCGCCAGCCTTCTGGTTAGCAGTCAAATGCATTTGTCATGTCTCTGTTTGAATGAATTTGAGTTCAGATGGCTTGCTGCCAGTTTTACCCTCTGGGTTCCCCTTTCCCTTACTGACGTTCTATTACGGACAAGATAATACCTATAGGCCTTCAGCTTGTGTTCCCTTAGATCTTGTTTAAGTCCTGCTTCTCACTGTATGGTTGCTGTGTAAGTACTACAGTTAGTTCCCGGGAGCGAATCTTAACAATATTTGTTTGAATTTCCTCAATTCTTGCCATTGTAAGTAGAGTAGGAAAGCCAAGGCAGACAACATAACTCAAACAAACCATTAAAAAAAAAAAAAACCCCAGAATTACAACCTGCAAATAATTAATGGTTCTATTAATTGTTCTCTCCTGCTATGGGTGAGATATTAGCCACCATTGAGTGTTTAACTGTAATAAACAGGCAGACAAGGTGACAGTGGAAACAGGGCTTTGATTAAAAATCTGTGACTTGCAAACTTGCAAATTAAATAATCAGAGTGGATAGGATAGAGAGTTTCTCAGCAAACACAATCATTTCCATAGATCTCACAGAAAATAAAAAGCTACAGGTCTAAAGAATATGAGATAGCCATGTTTGGGAAAGTACAAAATATTTTTTAAAATTATGATTTCTGATACCCACATGAAACATTTTTAAAAAGCATAAAATATCTGGTCCTGAAGAATGCCATACAGCTAGCTGGACTGCTCTTTTTTGTCCCTTTTTTCTTCCTGCCCCTCTAAAACTGTGCAAGGTTTTAGCACCTTATTGACAGAGCCAAGAACTGAATGATCGACACTAATGGGATTTTTAATCTTCAATCTAATTAACTTAGGTAAAATTAAGGCTTACTAGGAAGAATCAGCACAAAGAAATTAATTAAAGCAATGGAATTTTTGCTGGCTTTAACAGCTGAGTACTGACTATATCTATAATGCAAGTGGATACAGATATTTTAATTTCATTTCCATTTTTCTTTTGTGTGCTTTGGTGTTTCCGTTTCCAAAAGTACCTATGTTCCCAAAGCTGAGAGTGCACTCTTTTGTCACTGGCACTGACTGCAATGTGCTATAAAGGAGGCTTTCCTTGTCTGTCTACACCACCCTCCATCTTGCAGGACTCGGTTTGCCTAAGGCCTAGCAAGGCCTCGGGCATGGCAAGTCTTTGATACAAGTGTGTAGGAAGAATGAATTCATGAATGAGTAAATAATTAGACCTTTTAAAAATGAATGGTAGTATGTGATGGCATTGATCCTCCTGCTTGCTTCACTCACTTTGTGGTTATTATATGAAAAGAAGCAGAGATAAAGTGAATTAGGCATCTATCTTTGTTCCTTGCAGAAACTAAGCAAATGGATGTTTATAGCATCAAGTAATGCTCAAAAAAAAATCTTTCTGAGTCACCTACCTCTGAGCTGATGCATTACCAACTAAAATTAATGTACAATTGAATGCTATTAATAAAAACTAAAGTCATGTCTCTCTTTTGGATCATGGAGAAACACAATACTTTGGATGTGTATGCACTGGATAGCAATAGTTCTTAATTTTATAACACATTTTTCTCACTCTGTGTCATTCTACAATGATTGCAACTGAAAGTGTTTTATTTTTTAATGACTGGGGTCATCACCGCGAATAGCAATTTATTAAATACTATGCTGTAAAACAATGCTACTTTCCGCCCACTGAGTTTCACAGAGCTGCTTGTCTATAATCTTTTAAATTCCTTTAAACTTGGTAGTTTGGGCCACTTGACCTTTTCTTCACTCCAAAGTCTGGAATAAATCCTATCTCTGAGTAAATAAATAGGATCAGTAATTCATAAAGTTCCCATGGTGTTTACTTTGCAAAGACTTTTCATCTTTAATGAAGTTTTTTTGTTTTTTTAACTTAAAATATCCACAGTGTATCACCAAAAACAGTACTGGAAACCAGAGACATAAAATAAACCAAACAAAGGCTCTTCTGTGGAAGACCTGCAGCTTGGGTGGGAAGGTACCAAAAAAAAGAAAGAAAGAAAGAAAGAAACTCACTGCCATCAAGTCAATTCGACTCACAGTGGCCCCTCCTTGGGTTTCCGAGGCAGCGTCTACACAAATAAACAAAAAACTATTGTATGATGTAGTGGTTGGTACATAAAGAGCCAGAGGTGCAAAGAGAGGGGAGCAAGGACCTATTGGGGAAAAGGGCAGAGGAGGTTTCACAGTGGTGATGGCGCACTAGAGGGAAGGCAAGAGTTTAGCAGAAGTACTCAACAGCAATGGGTTGGGTTTGGTCTGGTTTGGGGTGTAGCAGAAGTAGGAGGAACAGTGGTCGTTCAATGGTAAAATTCTTGCCTTCCATGCAGGAGACCCAGGTTGATTCCTGGCCAATGCATCTCCTGTGCAGCCAATACCCATTTGTTAGTGGAGGCTTGTGTGGTACTGGATGATGAACAAGTTTCAGTGGAGCTTCCAGACTAAGAAAGACCAGGAAGAAAGGGCTGGTTATCTATTTAAGAAAACCAGCCAGTGAAAATCTACAGATCACAAAGGTCCGATACGCAACTGACTGGGCTGTGTTTTGTTCCTTGCATGTGAGGTTGCTGTGAGTCAGGGGCAACTCGACATCCATTAACAACAACAGTAAAGGAAGGGGGTAAGCACTATTTGATGAGGGAGTCAGCACAAACAAGTACAAGGCAGGAACTGATTAGAGATGTGTAGAGAGTAGAGGGTAGATTAGAGGGAACATTGGAACATTCTGATCTGGAAAGTGGCTAATAAGATCTGGACCAAACTGGAAGGGGAAAGTCATACAGGTTTATTTATTTATTTATTTTAAATGAAGAGTAGGACAAAACATTTTTTTTTTTAAAAAAATCACTCTAGTGCCAACATGAAGAATAGACAAGAGTGAGGGATGATGTGTAAAGCCCAGAGAAAACACAAGAAACACCTCTATCAGGTCTCTACAGTGAGACTGGACAGCAGACATTATGGAGGCAGAATTCATGTAACTCCACGCAGCAACTTGATAGGATCTTGTATGGCACCATGCCTTAGGCATTTGACTGCTAACCAGAAGGTTGGCAGTCCAAACCCACCAGCAGTTCCACTGAAGGAAGATGAGGCAATGTATTTCCATAAAGAGGGGCATCACTGTGAGTCAGAGGGGTGTCACTATGAGTCAGAATCAACTTGATGTCAGTGGGTTTGGATTTTTTGGTTAGTTTTCTCCCGTCAAGCCCACTCACACTCTGGTTTCAAGGCTTCTATACCAGTGAAGAGCTCTGGCGTGCTTAAGGCATTTGACTGCTCCCCAGAAGGCTGGTGGTTCAAACCCACACCACAGAAGGAAGATGGGGCAATCTACTTCTGTAAAGATTTATTGCTTTGGAAATCCAGTGGGGGTTGCTGTGAGTTGGAGCTGACTTCATTCCAGTGGGTTTGGTTTTTCGTTTTAGTCTCTACTTTGGTCCTTCCCAATGGTCTGCTTATTCTGCAACCTCAGCTGAAGACTTGCTCTTGAGCCTGCATCCCATATAGTTGGGACACCACAGTGGCTGCCAGCACCATTTCCAGAGGCTCCCACTACTCAAGGCTAGAATGTGACCCATGCTCTGCTCTGTGCTGGAGATATCTCCTCAATGCCTGCTGCCAGCTTTGGACCTGGGCCTCAGAATTCTCCGAATTCCCTCTCAGTGGTCTTGTCCTTATGAATCCTGCTAGTTCACTACTGTTCCTAATCAGGACTATCTACATCAGACTAAGCCCTGGGTTATAAAATTTTACATATGTTGTTCTTGACTCTGGCTCAACATCAGAAGCAGCTGCAGAGCTTAAAAATACTGGTGCCTGGATTCTACCCCTACAGATTCTCATTTTACTGATCTGGCATGATATGCACATGGATATATTTTTTAAAAAGTTCTCCAGTTAATCCTAATTTGTGGGTCAAGGACTCTGACTTGACTCCTTGCCTCATCCCTAATAAAACCTCCATGGCTGTACTTGCACATTTCTTGTTGATATTTTCATTGTCCTTTGTATCAGTCAGCAGACATTTCTCAGTGCTCTCTGAGAATCTGGTTAAATAGTATTGCATCTCACTTCCACCTCCAGGGCTACTAGAAGAAACCTGCACAAACATACCTTCACTCATCAATTTGCTATTTCTCACTTGCTGTCCACCAAAGCCATGGAAATACAATGTATCATGATAAATCTGGGCCAGCAAACAAGTCAGGGAGGCAAGGGGGCCAAGGCCAGAAGTTAGCTAAGACAAAAGTGGAGTGAGCTGACAGTCACATCAAATAGGAAGATCTGTGTCAATAAAGGCAAAAAAAAAAAAAAAAGAGGCAGGGAAGCACGGCAGGTCCAGGGAGGCAAGTTATAAAGTCTAGAATGTCACTTAAGTATTTGCACCAAGGTAGAGAAACAACAAAGACACAAACTCTGGGAAAGCGTAGGTCAGATTTCCAACTCAAATAGCCCCACAAACAGAGATCAGGGTCTAAACAGAGGTCCAGGTAAGGGCCAGATCTGAGGATCTGCCTGAAAGAAGCCCTGTTCTCAGGTGGAGGTAGGACTGGGTCCACAGGTGGGAGTAGGTGGTCACATGCATGGACAGACCAAGGCCAGAGTGGTGTAGATGGTATGATGGGTACCATCTGCAGAGAACTGAAAAACATTAACTAAACAACTAAGAGTTCATGTCTTTTTAATTGTCACCATCTAAGCCATGTCAGTGATAAAATGTTCTTCTTCCCAAATATCTTTTGTTGGTGTAGGTTCTAAACCATTGCTATAGCTATTCAAATTACCATACTTTTCCTTACATATCCTTTAATGAACATGGTGTTCTGCATAGAATATATTCTGTATAGAAAACAGTCAGCTCTCCTGACATGGTAAGACTTAGCTACCTGCAGTCACTTGGAGAGTAAGTTCTTATCTATTTGAAAGGTTTGCACTCACTTCTTGAGGTTCTACACAGTCCTTCCTCTAAAGATTAGATTATAAAGAAAGATCGTACCATGGTGATTGCAAAGGTAAAGAAACAGAACTTGTGTTACATTTCCACCCTTCTACGTAATCACCTGAAATTTTTACCTACAATTAAAATTCAAAACAATGATATAGTGAAAACTGCAAGGAGTGGTGTCTTAGTTTGGTAGTTGCAAACTGTAAAATTGTTCATTAATGGAATGTTTTACTAATTTGGAATAATATCTATAAAATTGAAATTTCTTCTTTTAAAAAATATTTTCAAATGAAAAATATTCTGAAAATAATGATTACAGATTATTACATTATTGTTATGAAGAGATTTTGTCATATAGAGGAACAAGAATTAAAAATGTGCTGCTCTGTGTCAAATACACTTGGTACAGCACTGGTTCAAAGGTGACTGAAGTGGAGTGTGGCAGCAAGAAGTAGAGTGGGGCAGCTTCTGAGAGGCTATTCTTGGGTTGTCCAAACGTAATCTCAGGGTTACCCACACACTGCATCTTTGGGTCCTCAATAAGGGCAGATACATTTTTATTACTGAGATTAAAACCAAAACAAAAACAAAAAATCCTTTTGCACATAGCTCTGAGATAAGTCCATAGAGGTCCCTGACTCTTGTATGTCATAACAATTAGGACAATACGTCACAGGTGGTCTCTAATTTGATCAGAATCACTTGGCATAGAAAAGCTAACCTTGGAGCTGCTTGAGGGCAGAAATGTTTTATTTCTCAAGGCCCCAGTCCTGTCACAGAGCACGGAACAGTGTAGGTGTCCCAAGTGTTGGACAGAATAAGTAAACAAAGGAGTAGATTTCGAAGTGCCGGTCTTCTAGCATACTAAAATATTTAAACTTTATTCAATTGTTCTAATACTTGTCTTAATTTTTATGTGAATTCTTTTCTTGATCATTCACTTAATAAGTATTTATTGGGTACCTACTCTGTGGCAGCAGTATTTTAAGCACTGGGAATATAATAGGTAAACAAGACAAAATGATTCCCTCATGAGTAAAGTATTTCTTGATCAATGGATGACATAACATCTTGTGTGTGTACCTGCCTGTGCTTGTAAAAGCAACTTCCCCAGCCATTCAGAAAGCATGGCCTAAATCAGACTTCCCTTTGAATGGTCTGAGTGATCTGGGTTTTATATCATGTGAGCCATTCAATACAAAACCTCTGAAGAACTTCTTCAGAGATTGATGGTTGAACTAAGGGGCAGTCACACAGGGTTTGAACTCAGAGTTTTGTACTCTCATTAAATGTGCAGGCATATCTTGAAGATATTGAGGGTTCCTTCCAGACCACTGCAATAAAGCAGATATTGCAATAAAGTCAGTTACATGAATTTTTCGGTTTCCCAGTGCCTGTAAAAGTTATGTTTATACTATACTGTAGTCTACAGGGAGCTCTGGTGGAATAGTGCCTAAGGCATTTCACTGCTACCCAGAAGGCTGGTGCTTCAAACCACCAGCCACTCCTCGAAAGGAAGGTTGGGCAATCTACTTCTGTAGTGATACCACCTTGGAAACCCAAGGAGGGGTTGCTATGAGTGAGATCCGACGGCAGTGAGTAGTCTTCAAAGTAGACTACAATAATTCAATAGCATTATGAAAAAGTTTGAAATGTTGTGAGAATCACCAAAACGTGACACAGAGACAGAAGTGAGCACATGCTATTGGAAAAATGGTGCCGATAGACTCGCTTGACACATGGTTGCTACAAATACTCAATTTTTTAAAAAATGCAACATCTGCAAAGCACAGTAAAGCTAAGTGCAATAAAATGAGGTATGCCTGTACTGACAGGCACAGAGAAGATCCTCAATAAATATTTATTAAACAATACCCACAATGCCTCATTTGTGATGTATAAAATTCTCTGTAATATATTCTCTATTGCAACTTGATTTCTCTTACCATCTTAATTTAGTCTTAGATGGTTGTTTGTTTCCATTTTCTTCACTAATTTACTGCATTAAAACACAGCATTCTTCCCCCAAGTTTGTGATTTAAATATGCTAGCAGAAATTCCTATTAATTCCATTCCAAGTATTTGCACAGAACTGATCCGCCATAGCCGTCTGCTAATGATGCATCTGTCATTTTATTGACACCCCTAAACAGCTTTATTCTCTTCCCTAATTAAGAGACAAAACTGGTATTGTCAGCTGATGAACTGACACTTGGGGGCTTTTGTTCTAATGTAAAAGACAACACATTATGATGCTAAAACAAAAACTCAGGAATGTTAACCAAAAAGCCTGCTAGGACAAAATGTATTTACATGTAAAATTTGAATTACGCTTGTTATAAGGCTAACAGGAATACAATATTTTGAGTTATAGGGGAAAAAATATACACTTGTGGCAAATTGTAGGCAAAAGAAAAAACGTTGTTTCACATCCTAACCGATCATACAAATTCAGAGCCAAGCAGCCTCGTGTGCTCACTGGACAATAAAAAATCCTAAGGAAAAAAAAAAAAACGAAACCATTTAAAGCTGGCCAAAATTATGTGGAATATAATCTATCGCGGAAGTAGCAGTAATATTAAAAATAACGCTAAATAAGAACTAAAAGTTATCACAGGAAAACCACAGAGATAAGGGCTAAAAAAATGAAATGATTTCTTAATGATTATATCAGCAAATTGTCAGAGAAATGACAATTACATACAAGTACAGGGCTAACAGCTCACCAAAACGTTCTCAAGCAACTGAGGAGGACAGGCCGTAAAAGCTCTATTGCCATCACATTAAAAATCTAATCTAAAATCATTGCATGTCAGAAAATTAAGGATTCATCAAAATATTCCCAAAGGTTATGTGCTGATAGGAATGCATAAAAAGGAACCATGCTCCTTGCCTTTTTTTTTTTTTTTTTTTACATAGGACTGTATCCTGTAGTCTACATTTAAAATAAAGTAAATCTTAAAAATGGTCTGTGAAATGGGATAACCACTATATATGAGGCAGTTAGCACTATTTTGGGGGCACAGTAAGTGTTCAATAATGTTAGCTCACTAATTATTGGTATTGTTAGTGTGGTGCCAGAATCAGCTCATTGCCTTTCATGAGTGAGTCCCAAGGTTTAAAGAATCCTACAAAAATTTCTTGTGGCTAACCAACCAACGAGTTGCCACTGAGTCGATTCCAATTCATGGCGACCTCATGTGTGTCAAAGTAGAAATGTGCTCCACAGGGTTTCCAATGGCTGATTTTTCAGAAACAGATCGCCACATCTTTTTTCCTACTTGCCTGTGGGTAGACTCAAACCTCTCAGTTATCAGCCAAGCATGTTAACCATTTATACCACGCAGCAAATGACTCTTCCAGGGATAAAGAACTGATGCTAAATGAATCCCAAGAGAATAGTGACCAAAGAACTCTATAAGGTTCTATCACTAGATCACTATCCAGCTCATTTAGGGGCTTCGAGAAGGACAACTGGTGGCAAATCAACCTGCAGGTCTAGTGAAATTATCTTCATTATAATATACCCAGACTCTACTCACATCAGGTAGGAAGTGGAACATGGGCCCTGGCTACGCATGTGGCTAGACTTTTCTCATAGTTTCTGATTCTGAGAGTAATGCAGAAGACAAAATGAAGGGTAAAACGGTCAATAGAAGCAAGATATACAGGTCCCCAGAAGCCTCAATCCTACGCATTTTGGCAGAGATGTAGACTTTAGGGATAAGGTAAGAGCATGGAACTACAGGGCCAAATCAGAGCTATCATATTCAAATTGAGGGTACACGCAGAATTTGCACCTCACGTGGCTTCCTGAGCCCCACGAAGTAAGCAAGAATCTTTTCCTGATTTGTGCCATGAAGATGACAATATCTAGCACTACCACTACCACTGAGTCGATTCCAACTCACAGTGACCCTGTAGGCCAGAGTTGAACTGCCCCAGGATTTTCAAGGCTGTAAATCTTTTTATTTATTTATTTATTATTGTGATTTGGGTGAAAATTTGCAGAGCAGATTCACTTTCCGTATAGCAGTTCACATACACTTTGTCTCATGACATTGACCACAATTTACCACAATGCAACAGCTCCCCTCCCACTTCCTCCCTATAGCTATCTCTTCCCTGTGTCCATCCCTCCATGCACTCCTGACCCTTGAGCTGTCTCCCTGTGCATAAGCAGCCCTTCTTTTTCCCATGATTATTCTCTCAAATGAGTGTATCTATCTCAGGGAAATGTTCAACTCATGTACCTTTCTATTGTTGTCTGGAAGCCACAGGGGTGGGTTCAATTCCAGACCTGAAGGGCAGCTTGGGGCCATAGTCTCAGTGGTTCCATCAGGCTCTACTGGACCAGCAAACCTGGTCGCCCCCTCCCCCCCTTTTTCTTTTTCCAAATGATTTTGAGTTTTGTTCTACATCATTCTCCCTCTCTATCCAGGATCTCCTTCATAGATCCCCTTCCAAGTGGTTGACTTTGGTAGCCGGGCACCATCTAGTTCTCCAAGGCTGTAAATCTTTATGGAAGTAAACAGCTTCATCTTTCTCGTGTGGAGCAGCTGGTGGGTTCCAACCACTGATCTTTTTTCACTTAGAAGCCAAATGCTTTAACCACTCTGTCACCAGAGCTCCTTGAAAATGAGAATAACCCCTAAAGATACTATCTTGCTTTTGAAAATATTTTGTTACCATCAGATACATATGATTCTGAAAAAGAAAACAAGAACAAAAAACATTTCGGGCAAAAGGGCTTAATCCTAGCAGAAAAGACTCAGATTTTACTTATTATTAATTTCCAAACAAGATCATGTTCATTGTTCATGATCAATGTACATATTCTGGAACCACAATTCAATCCATAACATTATGTAAAACTATGTGGCTCTGATGGCATAGTGCCTAAGGCATTTCATTACTAACCAAAAGACTGGCAGTTCATACCCACCAACCTCTCTTCAGAAGGAAGATTGGGCAGTCTACTTATGGAGAGATACCACCTCAGAAACCCAAGGAGTGGTTGCTATGAGTTGGAGACAGCTCCACGGCAGTGAGATTTTTTTTTTTTAAATATGTGGTATAAAACAGCTGCTCAATAAATGATCATTTTTCTTTTAAAATAATTCTTATTGGATAATTCAAAGTTTCTCCAAGTATTTTTAAAATGTGTCTGTACAGCTGGGAAAACTGCTCCACCTACTCTCAATACTGTGACCAACAACCAAAACCAAACACACTGCCGTGCAGTCGGACTGTCTCATAGCGACCACTCTTGGGTTTCCGAGGCAGTATCAGTATGGAAGTAGATTGCCCAAACTTCTCTCCAAGGAGCGGCTGGTGGGTTTGAACTGTCAGCCTTCTGGTTAGCAGTCAAATGCCTTAGGCACTAGGCCACCAGAGCTCCTTTCAAAAAGCATAACAAAATGATAAAAGCCCTATGTATTAATTGCAGGTTTTCTGCCTCGATGTAGTATTTCTAGCTTAACGATGGATCTGCTTCTGGTTGTTTGCAAAGTCTCTTAAATGGAGCTGGTGGCTCTGTGGATGGAGGGAAGGTACACTGATTGAAAGCACTAAATGAAATGGTGGTAGATGTGCTTTCTATCCCTTCAATCTCCTGGGTTTGCAGAGTTCCATTATCCTATATTATAAATACAAATACATTTGGTACCAAATAATTGTTATTATGTGCCGTCGAGTCGGCCCCGACTCATAGCGACCCCTCCTTGGGTTTCCAAGGCAGTATCACTACGGAAGTAGGATTGCCCAACCTTCCTTCCGAGGAGTGGCTGGTGGGTTTGAACTGCCAGCCTCCTGGTTAGCAGTCAAGTGCCTTAGCCACTATGCTACCAGAGTTCCTACCAAATAATAGTACTCAACTATTGTTCCCTATACTTTCAGCTATTTTAGCCGGTATAAAATTTACTTCCTCATTCAATGAGAACCATGTGTCAATATCCAAAAAAAAAAAAAAAGTCCACTTGATTCCAAGTCAAAGAGACCTTACAGAACAGAGTAGAACAACCCTGCAGTTTCCAAGACAGTAATCTTTACAAAAGTAGACTGACAATATGGATGTCTACAAATAAAAACAGTATTTGTAATATTCTAATTCTAAAAGTATGTCTCAATGCTGCATATTGTTTAAAGTAAAACCAACTGTTTAATGCTACCATCTCTCTTCCTTTTATGACAAAATGAAAGTAACAAACCAACTCAATTGTGTATTTTGGAGGGAAAATAGAGGTACTCTTATTTACAACATATTTTGAAGTCAATAAACTCTAAGATCTTATAAGCTCTAATTTCCTTTTTATGGACTTGCTTAGAAAATGCTGCTGTAAAAAACACCAACTTATGTGTTATTACACCCCAAATTTGAAGGAATAATCTGCATTTACAATTGTATATGTATTTGCCTCATGATGACCCCATGTGTTACAGAGTAGAAATGCTACCTTGGCTGTAATCTTTACCAAAGCAGTTTATCAGGCCTGTCTTCCTGGGAGCCACTGGGTAAGTTTGAACCTCCAACTTTCGGGATAGCAGCCAGTCACAAACTGCTTGTGACACGAAAGTGCCTATATTTATATATATGGAGCCCTGGTAGAACAATGGTTAAGGATTCAGCTGCTAAACAAAATGTCAGTAGTTCAAACCCCTCAGCTGCTCCTCAAGAGAAAGTTCCATGTTTCTACAAAGATTACAGCCTAGGAAAACCTATGGGGCAGTTATGCTCTGTCCTATTGGGTTGCTATGAGTTTGAATGGGCCCAATAACAGAAAACAAGCTCCCCCCCCCACATACTCACACACACACATATAAAGAAAGAGAAAGATAATGAGAGAGAAAGGCAAAAAGAGAAAGAGAAAAGTTGAGTGAGTGGGCTACGGTTGAAAAAATATTTGAGATCTATTTTAATCATAAAAAGAATATATAAAATCATTATATAAAAAAATTAGAAAATTGAAGAAACTTTTCAAGACAGGTTTATGCTTCTCCTTCTCCTTTCTACACCGTGGGATGTGGATACAAATATCCTCAGGCATTCATTTTCTGCCAGGACATTTTTGTGGTTTAAACATGTATATAAGCAATTAGTTTTATGCCTTCCAGTAATAAGTGTAACTGAATGCTCATGAAATGAAAGAATTGCACAAGTGTACCTGTGCACAGATTCACCACTCTCTCCCCCTTCCTAATTTGATGAACAACTCAGTGCTGCAACTGTTTTGGAATGGAACAGCTCCTGAGCTAAAGACTGTTTTGGGGTGGAGGTAGATGCAGTTTAACAACAGTTCTAAGTACAGTCATACACATGGTTTAAGTATTACTTAAACATTCTACAAAAATATCCATAGCTTCTTAACAGTTTCAAAAAGTGTGAATCGACAGCAACATTAATCAAAGTTGTATACTTTCAAACCCACCAGCCACTCCACGGAAGGAAGGTTAGGCAATCCTACTTCTGTAGTGATACTGCCTCGGAAACCCAAGGAGGGGTCGCTATGAGTCAGGGCCGACTCACGGCACATAACAACAACAACAACAACAACATACTTTAAAAAGGGCAAATATCATTGGCTTATCAATGATACTGTAAAAATTAAATAGGCAATACAGTTTTAGGGCCACCCTTCATCTGTCAGTTTGTCATACTGTGGTGACTTGCACAGTGCTGTGAGACTGGAAGCTATGCCACAAATAAAAGCAACTATACATTTAGATCTCACTGGGAGAATACATATGAATCAAATAGACAACATTCTATGGAAAAAGACAATGGAGAAACTCAACATCATCAATCAGAACAAAGCCAGGGGACAACTGAGGAACAGACCATCAGTTGCTCATATGCAAATTCAGGTTGAAGATGAAGAAAATTAAAACAAGTCTACAAGAGTCAAAGTACGACCTTGAGTATGTCCCACCTGAATTTAGAAACCATCTCAAGAATAAATTTGATATACTGAACACTAATAAACAGACAAGTTGTGAGATAACATCAAGGACATCATACATGAAGGAAACAGAAATTTATTAAGAACACAAGAAAGAAATAAAAGATCAAAATGGTGTCAGAAGAGACTCTGAAACTTGCTCTAAGTAGCTAATGTGAACAGAAGAAATGATGAAATAAAAGAGCTGAGAAGATTAAAAAGGCTCGCTCGAGAAGACAAAGTTAAGAATTATAATGTACTATGCAAGACTTGGAGCTAGGAAATCAAAAGGGAAGAACACACTCAGTATCTCTCAAGCTAAAAGAACTGAAGAAAAATTCAAGCCTCAAGCTGCAGTATTGAAGGATTCTGTGGCCAAAATATTGAATGATTCAGGAAGCTTCAACAGAAGATGGAAGGAGTACACAGTGTCACTGTACTACAAAGAATTGGTCAATATTCAGCCATCTCAGGGGATAGCATATGATCAAGAATTGACCAAGGTTTGAAGGAAAATATGTGTATAAATATATGGACAATATATGTATAAACAGGCACCAAAACACATATACCGTTACGATGGCAAATGGTGTGTTTGGAGGGGAGCAGTTAGATGTGGCATGTGGATGACCTACGAAGTCCTTTTCAACTGTAGATGTGATAGGCTTATTTCTGCTCCCGAGTGATTCACAAGTGCCTAAGATGTAGTAGGTACATGCAAGAATGCATATAATATGGAAGGAAATTTTCTTTTTTGGTTACCAGAGATGGGAGGGGAGAGAACAGAACACTGTTAGATAGGTAAAGACAAGTATTGATTTGGTGAAGAGAAGGGCATTGTACCAAATGTGAGTGATCAACATGGTTGCATTGAAGAAAAGGAAGACATAGAGAGGTGCATGGGAGGTATAGACAGCAAAGATGAATCCTTTTGCACATATAGTACTGTGTTGTCAGTGAAGGCAAACACTGACATACAAGTGGATAGATGGGTGGACAGGCTGAACTATAAGATATGTCAGTGCAGGGGGGGAGTGTGCTCCAGACCATGTATAGGGTTGGCAGACAATGTTTCTACAAGTGTATTTGCATGTTCTGTAAGAATTCCCAGGTATCTAGTAGAGGAGACAAGGGACAAGGTTGTAGTTACTTCTTGGCCACAGCCAGCTACCCAGAGGGAGAGTAGTGGACCTGTGGGCTTGGGATCATAGGTGCAGGGGACATCAAGCTCAATTGGCATAACATACTACACAAAAACATTGTTCCACCTTCCTATTTGGCGAGTAGTGACTGGGATCTTAAAAGCTTGAAAGCAGTCATCTAGATGCCAACAATGTTGTTCTTCATCCACAGCAAAGAATGAAGAAAACCAAAAATGTGTGGAAACAATTAGTCCAAGGGACTGGTACACCATGTGATCCTTAGCCTATACAACTATGAGACCAGAAGAACCAAATGGTGCCTGGCTACCACAGCCAAGCATTCGAAGGGGGATCTCTGTAGGAGATCATGAATGGAGTGAGAGGACAATGTGGAACAAAACTCAAAATCATTTAGAAAAAAAGGACCAAGTTTGCTGGTCTGATACAGCCTGGTGAAACCACTGAGACTATGGCCCCTAGTTGCCCTTCAGGTCTGCCCACTCCTGTGGCTTCCAGCCAAACAAAAGACAGGCATATGAGTTGAACACTTATATTAGGTAGATACAACCCTTGGAGAGAACAATCATGGGAGAATAGAAGGGCTGTGTATGCACAGGGAGACAGCTTAGGGGGCAGGAGTGCATGGAGGGAAGAACACAGGGAAGAGGTAACTAAGGGGAGGAAATGGGAGGGAAGCTGTTGCATTGTGGTAAATTTTAGTCAATGTAATGAAACAAAGTGTATGTGAGTTGCTGTATGGAAAGTGAATTTGCTCTGTAAACTTTCACCCAGATCACAATAAAAAAAAAAAAAAGGAAGGAAGAATACATTCGATGAAATAGTAATGGCACAAAAAGTACTTCCAACGTCAATGGTCGTCTGAGGAACTAACAAGTCTGCCTCTAGCTCAGCAGTCATGGACTCAACGGAACATTAAACCTGCCCAGTCCTTAAAGATGTCCTAGTCTAACCCCATCCCCTTCTCATTTGCACAGGAGCTAAGTGACAGCTGCAGCGAGGGGCAGAGCCAGAGCAAACATCAGCCTCTTCTCTCTCAGGTTGGGCATCTTCCCCGTCTGTGGCTCCTTGCAGTCTTACTGGGAACACCCAATGTGCTGTAGTTCTGGCATACCATAGTATGTTTATTCTGGAAGGCACAGTTATACAGATTCTATTTCAAGAGATTACCATCAGTCAGCATTAACTGATTGTCCTCTGTGGGCAAAACAGCAGTAGAAAAAAAGAGAAAAACTAACTTAGAGATTCAGCGAAGAGAAAGGATCACAAAGTGAATGCACAATACAATGACAGTAGGAAACTATGAACACATTGATACCAAGTATAATTGAATCAGATCCCAATGGGGGCCTGATCAGGGGCATTTCCTGAATGTGGAAGCAATTGGCAACCATAATTTCTTTTGTCTATCTATCTATCATGTATCTATCTTTCTATTTATTTACCTAGTAATTCCCTGCCAAAATTTTTGCTGTTTTCAGATTTTAGGTATGTTATTTGCCACCTTGTCTACAAGGCTATATAAAGGATACACTACAGCTTACAGAAGGGCTACTCTCCCTTGTTGTTAGTTGTCATTGAATCAACTATGACTCATGATGATCTTATATAGGAGAGGAAGCAATGTTGCTTGGTCCTGTGTCATCTTCATAATCTTGGTATCTTTGAGTTCCTTGTTGTGTCTACTGTGTAAATTTATCTCATTGAGTGATCCCCTCATTTTTGTTAACTGTCTATTCTTCCAATGAGGTCTGGTGGAGTAGTACTGGTTAAAGCATTTGGCTACTAAAAGGTTAGTGGTTCAAACTCACCAGATGCTTGCTGCGTGGGAGAAAGATGAGGTAGTCTGCTTCCATAAAGATTTATTGCCTTGGAAACCCTGTGGAGCAGTTCTACTCTGTCCTATGGGGTACTTCTGAGTTGGAATTGACTTGATGGCAGTAGTTTCTACTTTACAAAACATGATGTCCTTTTCTAGCGATTAGTCTTTCCTAATGATGTCTCCAAAGTAAGCAGGACAAAATTTTGCGATACTTACTTCTAAGGAATACTCTGCTTATATTTCTTCTAAGACTGATCCTACCTTGTTAGGAGTTATATCTTAAAAAAAAAAAAAAAAAAAAAAAAAGCCAAGAATTTTGTAACAGGATATTTAATCTTTGTTTTGCACTATTCTGCAAAAAATTGACCTGGTTTTTTGACTGAAGACTTTTTACCCTTTGATATTAAGTGGTTGGTACTATGAATGTTTTAACAACCCAACAATATGACTAATACAACCTCAAGCTATGCTGTACCTGTCCATAGAAATGATGGCTTAACATAATGAGTTTGTTGGCATGGAGCCTCTTGAATGTAGACAGGCCCTGACCCTAGGTTGCAAGGCTGAACTAGTGGTACCAGAGAGTTCTGGCAGGCTGGAGTGCAGTCCTGCCTGCCTCTGTGTGCTCTGTGGGCTGTATCTCAGCTCTGCAGTGTACCACCTGAGTTTGGTGGTGAATACAGATTGACTACAAGATCATGCAGTGACTCACAAGAGACATAGGTAGGTGAGAATGCCACATATACAATTGGAGATAGACCCTTTCAGAGACATAAATAATTTCATATCCAATCAGATTATCATCTGTTGATATCAAGGTAACTTAGAGATCACATTTATCTTCCAAAGACTGCTTGATGAGAATGTAATCGGTAGCAAAGCAGGGTGGATACTCTTGGGGCTACTTTAGACAGGCAGAGGAAGACTATTGTCTGTCCATGCCACTAAACAGAGATATGCCTCTCTTGTAATAGCAATACAGGTGTTTCTCAGATTCAGTTTTTATCTTCCCAGGACAGTGGTGGATAAACTATCAATTTAGTTCAGCCCTGTAACCTAGTGTCAAGGCCTGTTTACATTCAGGAGGGGGTATGAGAATCAAGATCAGCCCAAAGCTGATTTCTATGAGGTAGAGGTCAGACATAGCTCCACTCTCAAACTTTTTCACCATTTTGACCAAGCTGCCCCCTCCTCCGGCACTCTACTCCTCTGCTGAGTTCAGTAATCCATTGCAATGGCCACAAAGGACTCACAGACATACTCACGATTATGTAGTTTATTAGGGAAGTAACAAGTTACAACTCAGGACCAGAATCAACTTGGATGTATGGATATACAACTCAGGCGACAGGATACAGTTCACCAATCAGGGCAGCTTCTAACCAGAATGGTTCTCAGTTCCTTCTTGGCCATGCCTGCAGGCAGTCCTTCTGTCAGCATGCCAACAGATGGCCCTTCTCTCTGCTGCGCCAGCCTGCCTCTGTCCTGTATCTAGGCCTTGGTCCCACTTGAGCAAGTGTTATAGAGCTTTAGCTCTGCTGACAAGTGCCCAGAGGTACCCTACTGTGTCAGCAAGCCTCCTGCCCAAAGACACACAGTTCTCTCTTGCTCCATGGGCTAGCAACCCCACCAACAGCTGTCTGCCAGTCCCACGGTTCTCGCAGCTTGTACCACTGCCACTGTCTCTCTGCTGCTGGGCTCTGTTGTGGTTGCTGCCATTTCTCATTGTCTCATACTGTCTTTAGTGCTACAGCTCTCTCTCTCCTGGGTCTAGGAGGTCCTCAGTACAAGGACCCTAGGTTCAGAGAAAGTGCTTCACTCTAAGCTCCTCTTTATGGTAGTGAGGTTCCCCTCATCCTCTGAAGGATTAATCGTTATATTCAATTTCAAAGCATGGCACTCCTAGTCAGACCATGAACTGACCAATCTCCTAAGTAGACCAGGATCACTCAATTTTCATAGTAACTCACCAGTTCCTCTTAGGTCACTTAATCCTATGGGTAGTTTTACTCACCCTATTTGCACAGTATTTCTACCAATCCCTTGTAAGACTATAGCCCACCTAATCATTTTTGGCAGAATTATAAACCCAAGACCAGAAAGGCCACATACAAGAGAAATCCATTACATCACAAGCCCTCTCTAAGGACAACAGAAAATGACCAACATATTTTGCAAAGTGTCTTAGTGGTACAGAGGGAGTAGGGAAGCCTGACCACAGTGAACTGAGATCACAGAATTACATACTCAAAACTCACTGCCCTTGAGTCAGTTCCCACTCACAGCAACCCCTCCTTGGGTTCCCAAGGTGGTATCTCTATGGAAGTAGGTTGCCCAGTCTTCCTTCCGAGGAGTGGCTGGTGGGTTTGCACCACCACCCTTCTGGTTACCAGTCAAATGCCTTAGGTACTATACCACCAGAGCTTCCAATAAGGGGGAAAATAAACTCAAGCTGGTTTTCAACAACTTCCTCTGACTTTATCACACTGCATACACCTTCAAAAGCAGTAGAAGAGGAATATATAGCTATTCCCATAGGTATTTCTACACTCTGTATCACAATTATCTGTCGTTTTCATGAAAACAGAGACCTAGGTTACTTTTTTCTTTCCCTCTGCCTACTCATCACTCAGCACTGAATCTGGTACTCAATAAATACTTGCATGGATGAATGAATGAATAAAACACTCACTGTCCTTGAGTCAGTTCCGACTCATAGCAACCCCTCCTTGGGTTTCTGAGGTGGTATCTCTACGAAAGTAGATTGCCCAGTCTTCCTTCTGAGGAGTGACTGGTGAGTTTGAACCGCCAGCCTTCTGGTTAGCAGTCAAATGCCTTGAGGTTCCGTAATTCTTCCAACCTGTTTCTAACTCTTTCATGGGCTAATGCAGACCTTTACCAGTTTGCTAAGATGATAAATACTTTTCCATTTTCCCATTTTCAGAACTTCATATTTAGAATCAAGGTATTCAGACCCTAGACTCTGCAGTGATTGAAGAGCTAGATCAGGACTAGGTTGTGCCAAGTTTCACAGCACTGAGACCACCCACTTACCTGCTCTCAGGGCATTGACCTTATAGTCTCATTTGCAATCATTGCTCTCCAAAGGAAAAGCCCCATTATGGCCATTTGTCAAGAGAGACGAGTTCAGAAATTACAAGCCTGATTGTGGCTATAAGAAGACAGATGAGTGTCAAGAGCTTGTGGATGTGTGTGCATGTATATGTGTGTGCATGTGGGCTGGGAAGGAGGCAGCAGTGGAGCCTGAACTTTCAGAGACAGGACTCCCGTTTACCTAAAACTGCAAGCTCAACACCCCAGCACCGCTTAGCATCACTGTGCAAGTAATGCTAAACCTTGGAACAAATATTTAAATGATTCTATTCTCTACCTTTAAAAACAAGAATAGCAATATTAAGTGCTTAAAATTATGTGTGAACTGAGAGTGGGGTAAGAAATGATGACAAAAATACACATGGAATGGGTTAACAATGGATGTATATGAATAAAAAATATATAAAGAATGGGTTAACTTACAATAAATTTCAAGAGAGTGCAATAAAACAAATGCTAGATTATACAGGCATATACACATTATATATGTTTACACAAACACATACACACACATATATGTATAAAATGCCTGATGGTCTCCAAAGCACTTTGGCTAAATGACTTGTTTCTCTTAGTAACACTGTGAAAAAGACAGAAGAGATAACAGTCTCCTCATTTTTAAGAAGAGAAAATTAAGGTCTAAAGTAATTTGCTGAAGGCCAGATAGCTAGTAAGTAGTGACCAGATAACTCAGGTCTCTTAATTCCCAGACTAGGGTGTTATTTAGCTCCTCTCTCCTCAATGAGCATTATGGCTGGAAGGATAAAATCCTCATCAATTTTGTTTCAAAAGAACAACTAAAAAGACAAGGAAACATGAGGCAATGTGTTCAGTCTATTATTTTCCTAAACTTTCCTGATTCTTTATCTATTGAATATTTCATGAATATGAAGACCTCCTTTAATTGCTTCATCCCTGCCCAAAATTCATAAGAAAAAATAATTTAAGAACCTTTTTTAGTGTGAGGTGATTAGAAAATATTATCTGTAATCAACTTTTAATTATATATTCAGGGTCAAATATTTGAAACCTTATTGTCATTAAGCTGACATAGCTTCTAACATTGCTTTTTCATTTGTATTCCAGCTCCTTTTATATTTATTCCTATCTATATTCTGCTTTGGGAGCAAACTCTTCAACTCCTCCCTTGCTCTAGATAAGGGGCAGTGGGGGAGTGCTGTTAAATTTGATGTTCTAAGGTACTTTGAAGGGCAATGCCATTTATTCTTATTGGATCACTAAGAAGCTGTGGTGCTGGGATGACAAATGAGAATGCTACTACCATTTGCTGTAGAGTCAATTATGACTCACATGTTTCAGAGTAGAACTGCGCTCTGCATTTTTTACCACAGCTGTTTTTTGTAAATGGATCACCAGGCCTTTCCTCCTCATCCTTCTTTGTTTGAAAGCTGCCATAAAACCTGTTCAGCACCATATCAACACACAAGCCTCCACTGACATAGTGGTGGTGGCTGCAAATGAGGTGCACTGGCCAAGAATCAAACCCAGGTCTCCCTCATGTTGTTGTTGTTGTTATGTGCCATGGAGTCAGATCCGACCCCTCCTTGGGTTTCTGAGGCAGTATCACTACGGAAGTAGATTGCCCCATCTTCCTTCTAAGGAGTGGGTGGTGGGTTTGAACCGCCAGCCTTCTGGTTAGCAGTCAAGTGCCTTAGGCACTATGCTACCAGAGGTGACAATTCTATCCCTGAACCACCTAGAATATTACTAAACAACAACAACAGAAGTTGAAAACAAAACAAAACCAGTTGCTGCTGAGTTGCTTCTGACTCCACGTGTGATCTTTCACAAGCAGATTACCAGGCCTTTCTTCCGAGATGCTTCTGGGTGGGTTAGAACCGCTAGCCTTTAGGTTAGTAGTTGAAGCTTCACCAGATGCAGCACCCAGGGCTTGGTACTAGGCCGGTGCAATTCAACATGTGGCATAGAGATTGTGTGCCAGTCCACAATGAGATGTGGAAATCAAGAGTAAGTGCTTAGAAGCTTTTAAAGCATTGTCATAGTGTAATTTTACATCTGTTGAATATAGTAATTCAAAATTTGGTAATACTTCCATAGTTTTTCATTTTATTTTTCCAATAATTATTTTTATTGAATTTTACAGACATTGATCCACAATAAATTCGGAGAAGAGATAAAATTACTTCACTACAGATTATTTGGAAAACACTGTATTAGGCAACCTCCCCAGGGCTCCTGAGTTAGGTTTTATGTGGGATGAATTTAAGGGCTTCCTAGAATACGGAAAATATCTCTACTTCAATACGAGAGGGACTCCATTTTATATTATCCACTGCGGTGTGGTCCTCGGGCTACCTTCTGTGTACAGGGGAAATGAGAAGCTGACTACACAGAAATGAATCAAGTCTAATGTCAATAAGATATAAGGTAAGATATTTAAGCAAAACCCAAGGGCCCTGGTAATGATCAAGAGGCCCTTTGGAAACCTGAAATTTACAAAATGTGAACTCTTCATTTATAAGCTGCTGAGCAAAAACCCGCCAGGCTGAGAGAGGGATGGCTGTTGCTCCCACTGTCTTTGCTCTTTGGTAGCTGAGGTGACATGAGCAGGTGGTTCCAGTTCAGTTCCTCATTTATAAAACACTCTGTGAAAACACACACACAGAGCCACTTGTTTGGTGGTCTCAGAAGAGGGGCGAAGGACTGACCGGACACGAGACATAATTACCCTCTCACCCGAGAAGGAAGTCCCTGCAGGTTAGGGGTGATGTACATCAGTAGGTCAGATTGAAAAATGCCAGCCCAGCTGCTGCCTAGGTAGGGAGCATCTGAGGGATTAAAGGGATGAGTTTCATTTCTGATTTACTTCTTTCACCAGCAAACATTGATTTAAGAAAATTAGTGATCAGGTTTCTTGAACTCCACTATCCTTAATTCCTAATATCTTGGAAATGTCGATGTCATTTCAGATTGTTAAATCTAGGTCATTTTATAGAAGCATTTTAAATTCTCTTAACCTTTAGAAAGTTGCAATTTTTTTAAAAAAAAATATGATTGCAAACTCTTCTTCTTCTTCTTTGAAAACAACAGACCTAATGATATTAAATTTGATCACCATGGTATTTTTATGCACACTGTTTGTGGGTAGACAATAGGTGTGTTATCAAAACCCTAAACAGCTTGTTTCCAGTGCTCAGTTTTTTTAGACATTTATGACAAGGCACACTCCCTCTAGTGGCCAAAGTAATACATGTAAATTCACAGGTTTGCCTACAAAAAGGGGTATCCTTTGTAATCTGTTTTTAAAAGAAAAGTTTTTTTTTTTTTTTTGATGTACAGTTTCCTTTTAAGCATTTCAAATGAGGTAATTATACATAAATCAAAGAAAATGCAAAATGTAGATTTTATACACATTATCTAAATGTGTATGGGAAATGTTCTATTTAGTTGTAATTTATATAATTGATTAGACATTAACTTACTCTTTTGAATTTGTAATGCTAAATGTTCAGACCAAAGAAGATATATTATTAAATGTATTAATAAAGCATAGTCATCCTTTACTGAGACTAGTTCCTACCAGTTAGGTGACTGGATTTGCACAAATAAGTTATTTGTAAAGCAGGCTTCCAGTCATTAGACATGGTCATTATAATCCAATGCCTGTGATTAGGGCTTTATTTAAAATAACAAACCATTAATGTTTATAGTGAAAGCACAGATTCCTAAAATGTTAGAACTAAAAGTTCTGGTTAAATGAGATAATATATATGGAAATTCTGTAAACTGCAAAGCAGAAAAAAATCAGACATAAATTATTATTATGCCCATCTAAGCTTTGGACCTTTCATTACAAATGAGAAAAAAAAAAAAAAAAAAAAAAACCTTGAGATGCATACCCACTGCCATCAAGTCTATTCCAACTCATAATGACCCCTAATGTGTTTCCAAGGTTGTAAATCTTTATGGATTTACAAATGGTCTCATTTTCCTCACTCAGAGTGGCTGTTGGGTTTGAGCCACTGACCTTCTGGTTAGCAGCCAAATGCTATAGAGGTTAAATAAGAAGAGAGAACAAGTCAGGTACCCTAACTCTCATTGTTTTTGGATTATATATGACTGAAGAGAAACAGTCCTGTGTTGTTAGCATTCTTCCTTGAAGTTTGCATCTTAGCATGAACTGGTGACTATAAAGTATTTTGACTGAGTCTCACATGTAATAGTCTCATTATTTTGGTCATATAACTTACATTCTTTCCTATTTATTGACTATGTAAGCACTTCTAGAAGCATTTGTTAACTAAAAGAACAAATTCCTAGGGATTTCCTTTCATGGGATGAAAATGAGAAATTAATAATTGATAATAACAATAACATATGCAGATTTCTGATCTTAATACTCTCTCAGTTACTCTGGACTTAATAATGGATCTCGGAATTTCTTGCATAGCTCTGAAATTTTGTCAATTACAAATTATGCCAAGCTAGTAAAAATGCTTTGAAAAATGTGGCAAATGTAAAAAAACAAAAGAAAGAAAATCTTCTTTTAGCTAGACATAGTTAAATCACATGGGAGATTTTTTTTTTTTTAATCTGCGGCTTTTGTTTCCTTGAGAATGAAACTGGATAAAACAGATGATTTTCCTAGAGAATAATAATAGTAGAAAATCACCAATTCGCTCCATAAATAGAGAAGTAGGTAATGATCTCCTTAGAGTTTTAGCATTTGATGTGAGTTAGAATTAAAATCTTGTTACAATCATGGTTGTGAAACATCGAATTATACTGATATACAAATATAGTATGGGTTGCTTGTATGGATTGGATTGTGTCCCCCAAAAAGCTATGTTGATATACTAACCCCTGTGCTGGTGAATGTGCTGGTGAGTGGGACCTTGTTTGGGAAAACAGGGTTTTTCTTTGCAGATGCTACCAGTTAACAAAGTCATACAAGAGGAGAGTGGGTTCTAATCCTAATCCCTCTGAGTGGCATTTTATAAAAGAGAAGGACAGACATGGAAATAGAGGGGGCAGATGCATCTCTAAGCAGCAAAGGAACATCAAGGACTGCTTGCAGCCACCAGAAACTAGGAGACAGGCCTGGAGCTGTTCCTCTCCAAAAACCTCTGGAAGGAATCGACAAGTTCAAGACTCTGATTTGGACTTCTAGCCCCTAAGGCTATGAGAAAATTAATTTCTATGCTTTAAAGGCACTTGCTTTGTGGTATTTTCTTATGGCAGCCCTATCAAACTGAGACAGTTGCCAGTTGACAAGGATTGCCAAAGACATTCTGAGTCATTGAATTTTCCCAGGACAAGTACCCTTTCTCAGTGAAGCTGGATGGTAAACAGGGATTGTGTCTGCCTTGTCCACTTCTGTGTGCAGAGCACCTAGCATGGTATCAGGCACAGAGCAGGTGCTCATTGGTCCTTCAATTTGAATTCTGGATTGGAGCTCACTGAGTTGACCTGGAGTGAGAAGCATTGAGAGAATGAATGAGGAAGGATGCTCAAAGACGCTGGGGTTGTTTTAGTGCCTTGCCCAGGAGTTATGTGCTCTTTGCAAACAGTATGCTACCTAACCTACTACTGCTCCCACATTTGCCAATATTTATCAGAGATGGTGTAGCATCCCCAAACTGTCCTCTAACTTCCAAGTTGATGAAAAATGCAGAGATCTCAACCACTAAAAGAAATGTCAGAAAGGCAAACAGTAGATACCAACATCACGTCTTCAGAGTTAATACAAGATAAACAAAAATACAAGGACAATTTGGGCTATTCACTTTCCCCACCTTTAAACACTGACCAAGGGGGATGAGACTGGGCCAACTTAGACTGGATACTCTCCCATGTTGGATTTATTGCTTGTGACAATATTTTTGGAACTCAAGATTAGAATCACCTCTCTCCATCAAACATAATATTCAACTCAGACAATAAAACTACAGAAAACATCGTAAGAAATCCCACCAGTTTTCTGATGTCAATGCATTTGATTAAAAAAATAAATAAAAATCCCAACACATTATGGGTGATAGAAACTTCTTTTTACTGTCAGAGAGATCAAAGAAAGGTTGAGAAAGAATCATCAGCAGATGCTGCCCAGTGACAAACCAGAGAGAACCAGACAGTGGGGCCAGATGTTGGCGCGACCTTTGGTCTGCTGAGTGCATTGGCATGGTGTTGATTTAGATGGTTGTTGGCAGAAGCTTCAGATCCAGCAGCAGGAAAAAGGAAACAAAACAAAACAAAACACTAAATTATGGAATCCTTTCCTACTCTTCCCCATCACTTGAAAACCTGAAACCACTGGTCATTCTCGCTGATGACTGTCCAAGAAGTTGAATTCCCCACATGGCCTGCCAGTCGGCATCTCATCAGAAAGCAGTGAGCTGAGTTAACACGAACATCTCCAGGCTGTGCCATTTTGCATCCCACTCAACTTTCAACAGCTGTTTCTTGAGTGAATACAGACACAAAATAATTATATGAAAGGAACAACATATTCCGTATGTGGGACAGTGTTTACATTTATTACATAGCCATTCATTTACTAGTTGTTGGCAAGTCAACTCCAATTCATGGCACCCTCGTGTGTGTCAGGGTAGAACTGTGCTCCACGGGGTTTTCAATGGCTGATGTTTTGGAAGTAAATTGCCAGGCCTTTCTTCTGAGAAGCCTCTGAGTAAAATTAAACCTCTAACATTTTGTTTAGCAGCCAAATGTATTAACCATTTGCACCATAACCCAGGACGCTGAGTCATTCATAGGGGATATAACTAACCAAGATGCCGGGAAATGGAATGATCTGTCAGTTGGTCTAATGGGTGCCTGATGGAACTTGTTGTCTCAAATGGAACTCGAACCATAAACTCTGAAGACAGCATGAAAAGAAAGCATGATTTAAAAAAAAAAAAAAAAAATCAATCAGTGCTACAGACACAAAAACAAATACCTAATGGCATGTTAGATTTTTAAAGGCTCCTATCACATTATGTGATCACTACCATTATTTACTTAACAGGAATTTAAAGAATTTTTCTAACCCAAATCTTCCTATTACCATAACATTCATAAATGTGGCAAAAGATGTCTCAGATTCTGACATAATTTTAAATCTTAACCACCATGCAATGCTAAAACAAATATAGAACGGAAATAGAGGCTTGCTTTATAATATTAGACATGATGGAAGACCACATAGCTCTTCTGACGCTTTTAGACATTTTGTCACTTTACCTGGAGAAATATACACTGCTTATTCTGAATTGCTGCTGATGTCCAGCACTTGTCAAAACCTCTATCTGTCAAGGCCTTCACAAATAGTTGCAAAATGACAGATCAGGATGTTTGAGTAGATGGAGCCTCAGGAAAAATAGAACAGATAGAAAATTCATGACTCTAAACTACATCAAAGTGACTTCTGTCAACATCATGTCAAAAGAACTGTTCATTTTAAGAGGGTTTTTTTTTTTTTTTTTAATTATATAAACACTTTTTTGAGTATGAGCTAACTGTAATGAAAAATTTTCCTGGTATACAGTATGATTATCCAAATGTTCCAAAAATATACTTTAGATCATACAGGAATAAGAAAAATTCTAATAGTAGATACTGTCTGCCAGTTAAAACCAATGACATTCAAGAGAGATGTACGAAGATACTATCAGCTTAAAATAGGACAAACCATCTGGCTATAAAGGAACAAAAGTATATTTTTTGCATATTTTTGGACACATCAAATTTCTACAACTGGATTAATGTTTTATTCTTCCAAAATCAGTTTTAATCCTTTTTTTTTTTTTTTGCATAGAATTACAATTAAAGAAAACTAATTCTGTGTTATTTTCTTAAACAAGTTTCCTAAAATATCTGCTATTATTTTAATTTTTAAAAGTCACTGGAAAGCCTTCATAATGCATAATTCCCTTAAATCATTGCTTTCAGAAGGAAGCGAAAAATAAATGGCTTATAATATTCAGTACTACAGTCAGAGAACCACTCGTAATCACATTCAAGGCGTCACTGACCAAATGAAATACGAGTTGCATAAATCTGGAAATGACCACTCTCCTGTTTTAATTTCCAACACCTTCCAGTGAGGATGGCTGGCACCTGGTGCTAGAACCCAGGCAACTTGATTCCCACTGATCATATGTCAGTGAAATAAACAGGGTAAGTGACCTCGTGAATAAAGACAATGGAGTATGCTGTGAGGGTACATATACAAAGCAGATGAGAGAGGAAAGAGCATATAATACACCATCCCTGAGACAAAGACAGACAGACACACTTGTGCACACATGCACCTACATGCACACTGCAATACAAATGCATGCACACTCATGCAAGCACACCTGTACTCACATGCATATATTCATGCATTCATATGGATGCAAAATGCACACCTATGCACGTGCAGATGTGTGTGCATGCACATATCCATACACATGTGCATGAACATATACACAAATGAACATAGGCACACATGCATGAGTGAGGAATCAAACATGTGCCACTTCCACAGTGACTGTGGAATCACTTACACTTACAATCACTTACCCTATTCTATTTAGCTTTCCTTCAGCTAAGATATAGCTATTTTTACATCAGTTCTTTCTAACAACTACCCGTACCGGGATCATCTGTGATCCTGGTAAGAGTGGCCACTGATTCGGCTCCAGCATCCAGGGGGATAGAAGACCCATTGTCTGTGAATGGAAAAGTTTGCTTACTGCTAGAATGGCAAAAGCTCTCAAAAAATAAGTCCCACCTCTAAGTCTAAGAGAAGCAGCTTGCTTTAAAACAGTCCCACTGTACTGTCTAAACATGCATGGAAACTAGCCCTCACTAATACAAAAGTCGAACAGGATTGCCACTTCTTATTATAGGCAGAACTCAATATATCTTGTATCTTACTTATGAAAAGATGTTTATTACCTGTAAGTGTACAGAGGTGTGGGCTTCACAGCAGCCGTGATTGGTAATAAGCCTTTTTTTCTCATTTACATTGATAGCAAGCATTAGTGAAGATATATGCATTTCATTTCATGGTTCAGAAGAACAAAGTATATGTATATGTGATAGCAGTGGGTGGTTAATGAAATGGTCTGACAAACATAAGCTAATACATAATCATACCAGAATGTGAACTGGAACACCTGTTCCTGCTTCACAGACTTAGAATTCTTAAAGCAAAGTTACCATTCCCTAGAACTGAAACTGCTACTATTTAGACATCAATATGCTCCCAGGAAATTTTAGTCACTTTTTTTGTTGTTGTTGCAATCACTAAAGGGTGGCTATTTTAATGATACCAAATCTCTTTTGCTTGTGTCCTAAGAGTAATGAAAACTTCACACATGCATGAAGCTCCAGTAATTATTTTAAACTGCCTTCTGTTGTCCCCCTGAGGAACACGGTGGTATTTGTTTGATGCAGTTTAATTAGTGTCAGGGTAATTAATGCTATGCTATCTACATGAGATCAAAACCCTTTCTTTGTAACACTCTGGTAACTAAGAACTAAGAAAAGGAAGCAGTTTGAAAACGTGGAGGCCTAGTGTGAACCTGGGTTCATGAGTGAACCGAATTGCTCACATCTTGCTCCATGCCTCACCCAAATGGCAATGCTGGTCTCTCCCAGGATGAGATCAGACCTGTAATGCATTGGAACCGGATGAGATCAGACCTGTAATGCATTGGAACCACACTGTCAAGGCATGAACCCAGTGGCTGCTAGGGAATTAAATTCTTTTTTTTTTTTTTTTAATGAGTATAATCAAATTAACCAAAACACTCATGATCACCAGTCATGTTTTCCAAAGTTTAATCCTTTAATAATGAAATAATAAACTTTTGTCCTGATGGAGAACTAGAGTCCCATATAAGCAGCATGTGATATTACCATGTGCTGATATATTTTTTTCAAATAAAAGAATCATTTGGTTTAATGAATGAATGTGATTCTGCTTAAATGCCGGAATAACGTTTGCCTTTAATTTTAAGTACAGCTATTCTCTCTATTTGACAATAATGTTAAGAGAGGAAAGACAGAGACAGGCCAGGAGAGAAGTTAAATACACAAAAATTCCAGACACACACATAACATGCACGACCATAAATCCTTTTTAACTGTTTCTTTGGTAATAAGCAATGGTCGTATAAATCTCCCAACACGCAAACTCAAGCTGATCACAGGCTTAAGGAAATAGCTCCAGTTATCTTGACTGGATAAATTATTATATCCTGGAGGTTATTCCAGTTTCTAATAAAGCGCCTGTGGCTAACAAACAAAAATAAAAAGATCAACCATTTTCTTTATTTTATAACAGATGAAATTACAGCCTGCATAGGATAGACACAATGGCTTTGAATTCATTTTTACTCTCAAAAATGCACCAGGCAATGTTCATTTTAGAACAAGACTGGAGCTTTAGCACAACAGTGATAAGCAGCATTAGACTGATAATATTTTTTATGGGAAAGGGAGGCTTACTTGCTCATATCTAAAAAATAAACATGACTGGTTTAAAGTCAAACCAAGTGGATTTAGCCCATGATATCAATATACTAGACATGAAAATAACCTGTGCAACACACAAGAAATGAACAAAGGGGAGTGCTTCTAGAGAGTACAAATGCTAAGTCCATATACTTATGAAATTGTGTCGATATCCATCAGTAGCTGAAATTAAGGTTAATGTCATAAAAATGAAATTTCACTAGCTTTTGTGGCAGCATATCACAGTCTAAGAGGGTCCATAGTGATGTGTCTTCTTGAGTCGTTCATTATAAAATACCTACTGGGATCAGCTGACTAGCAAAATATGTTTTTTCACATCTTCAGTTCGGCTTCCTGCAACTTAGTTGTTTATCAATTAAAGTGATAAATACAAGTGACTTTAACAACACAAGAAAACACATTAGGTAGTGAAGTAACCTCCAGGGACTCTGCCATACGAACTGTGTGCAAAGTTCAACAACTGTGAAGGAACTATTAAAGAGGACGTACAAACAAGTGACCTTGACTGACAAGCACACTTCATTCCAGCAATAAACAGCGGTGGTGCTGATAACTGTTCATTGGCGCAGAGAGTAATTACCTATCTGTCAGCGTTGCTGGTGTGTGCGAAATAGTATAAATGAAACATACATAATGTACGGCAATAATATCGGGCATGCAGAACCTAATGCATTATCATCATTCTCAGGACCCAGGTTTATGTGGCTGCCACCACTGAGTAAATGCCTTCTAGCCATGATAATTTCATTCTAATCTCTGTTCCATATTATAATTTTCATAGCTAAAGATACTGAGGAGCAATACGTTTCAATCAAGGGCTAAATAGAACACAACCTGTAACTGGGTATTTTATACACCTATATATTTTTTTCTTTCAAAAAATTCAGTCAATTTATGGAGAGACTGGAATAAGCTGTAAATTTATGGGTGACAAAACCTGTCTGTACCAATGTCACCATGTCTGGAGATGGGCTGGAAGGGTCTTATGAAAAGGAGGCAGGGCTTTGTCTCCCCTTTCTTCCCATAATACAAAATTCTATTTCTTTTAAATGCTTCTATTCAGTTCCAAATCTAAGGTAAGAACACCCATTTAAGCAAAATAAAAGGTAGCTCCTATTCAGAAGGAGAAAAATAATTATCTAGTTTCTAAGACAAATTGACTTGCTTGAATCGCTAAACCACAGAACACAAACAGAGAATAACCTCTCACAGGATGGCACTCTACTATTCCAATAAAACTGTCTATCTCTTATCTTACATGCTTGCTTTTTTTTTCTTCTTAATACAAATGCGGTCTGATGACACCTTGGAATAATATTTAAGATCACGCAAAAGAAACTGGGAAAATAGAAGTAGCAGCTAGGACCTCATGACAAGTCTCTATCCTGAGGAAGAAATATTAGAAACTCTCACCGTTAACAAGGTAAACAAGAGAAAACAGCATATGCCAAGCTAAATAATAGAAACAGCTGTTGGTCAACCAGCTCAGTCATTCAGAAAGTGAAGAGAGTATTTGAATACTTAGAAAACAAATTGGTGCATTTGACTTTTAATCAAGTCTTCCTCTCTCTATAGGAAGAGAGCACATTTTGGAAGCTTAGAATAGATTGAACTAGTAGTTAATGCAGTAGTCTGCTTTATAAAAAAGCATCTTAATTGATTGTGGAATGTCACATTTCAGCACTCATAAATATGAGCGATTTTAACGATGGGAGGATCTCATGACAGTCTTTAGCTTTTTGCTTGTTGGTGTTCCAAAGTGGTTTTCTAAAATGAATATTATGGGTGATACATGATTTACTCTTGCAGAAGGTCAAGCAAAGTCAAGAAAAAAGATTTAGGCAAACCACGGACAACCAGTTTTCTTTCAGTGTTACCCTTTAGTTTTTTGCATTTTTCTTTCTACATTCCTAGTTAGGAGAGAAACCGATCAGAAAACTAGTTGGTACAAAATTGTTAGGGATATGGTATGTTAACTCTCAAAGAAGAACTATTTTAAACAAGGTTGAGATAATCCTCAACAAGAAAAAAATGAAAATTTTATCTTTCTGAGTTCCTCAAATCATGACATTAAGTCTATTCTGTTCATGTCCATTTGATTGTATAAGCAGCCCTTCACAGAGAGGAGTTTACACAATTTCAGGTAACATAACCAGACCCACTCCTTCAGGATACCCTATCAAAATGCAGGCATTCCTGGATGGAATTCCTTGGCTTCTAACTGAAAGGTTGGAGGTCTGAGTCAACCCAAAGGCATTTCAGAAGAAAAGCTTGCCAATCTAGTTCCAAAAATCAGCCATTGAACACCTTATCGGGTACAGTTCTACTTTGACACACCATAGGGTTGCCATGAGTTGGAATCAGTCCCATGGCAACTGGTTGGTACTGGTATCAAAAGGCAATATCTGGTAGGTAAATAATAATGTCTATAAATTCTACAGGTACAACTTATCATCTCAATGCATTCCCTATTTGATTCATGTAATACTGCTTACCTGAACAATTTAAGTCTTTTTTGATGTATACCATTATAATGTGTTTTACATGCAGGTTTAGAAATACCACTGTTCATTAGAACAATATCAGGACACATTAGAACATAGACCAAAACCAACCTCATTGCCACTGAGTCACTTCTGACTCACAGTGACTTCCATTGGGTTTCCAAGGTTTTATATCTTTATAGAAGAAGACTCCCTCATCTTTCTTCTGTGATCCAAAACCACCAACCTTTTGGTTAGGAGACAAATGCTTTAACCACTATACCACCAGAGCTCTGAGAAAATAGAAAACTCAAAAAAAGAAAGAAAGAATCGCCCTGTTTCAACAATTCTAAGACCCACAGCTTTTTTTTTTTTTTTTTACATATTAACCTCTTTGAAATGGCTTCTTATAGTCCAAGCCAGCCTGGTGATAGCTGTTGACACCTTCAATAAGAACAAATGTTTCAACATCAAAGCATCTCAGACTTAATTCTTAACTCTTACAATACATACAGTATTTAAGGTATTCAGGTTTTGGGAAACATCTGTTACATTTCTCTTAAAATGTTACTCATTACAATCACATCTTAACAAAATGACCAGTCAAATAATATTATTTCATGTTGACATCTAAATGATGTCTGTGAGACACAAGCATCTAGTCAAGTTAATCAATTCAATTGACTAGATGGATTTAATGGGGAAGAAATCAACTAAACTTACCTAGTTAGTTCAACTGACTGTTTGCATTGGAGATATTGATACATTTATCTTTGTGGACTACTCAATAACTAGATGATCACCTTTACTGGTGAGGCTCCACAAAGGAATGGGAGAAAAGGCCAAGAGACTCTTTCTCTCATCCTCCTCTCCCACCAAGGGACAAATGATTTTCTCCCACCAGCTGAGAAGCACTACACTAGGTGTCAAGTATGTCTGGAGGGGTGAGTCTAATCACTTAGGTGTGTTAGAGTGGTAAAAATACTAGGAAAGATGAGAGTATAATCTGAATAATTCAAAACAAGTTGAGGGGAACACCACCTTTCCATAATATTTTCCTCAACTATCTCCAGTTTCAAACCCACCAGCCACTCCTCAGAAGGAAGATGGGGCAATCTACTTCCGTAGTGATACTGCCTGGGAAACCCAAGGAGGGGTCACTATGAGTCAGGTCTGACTCGAAGGCACATAACAACAACAACAACATCTCCAGTTATTAGAATTCAAACTGTTTATTACCTCTTTATGTACCAGAAAAATGCTATTGTACTTCACAGTCATTATTCCCAATGCCTGGAACATAATTTTTTTCAATGAATATAAGTTGAATGAATGAATGGTATTATCCAAATCAGGTTAGTATTTTAATGAAAATGTATATCCTTAACTGGATGTTATGAAACCCACGCAAAATAAAATTGTTTAAAAATTTCAAAATGTTAAGCATAAAGCACTCTCTATCATGTTCTGTGATGTTATAAGTTTTTTTTTTTTTTTTTTTTAAGTAATGGAATTATTTAGGATTGATGGTTTTGCAGTTAAAGTACACTTTTAAATCAGAAATTAACTTTTAATATATGGCTTGGTGATAGTAATACTGAGGTATGTAAAGTGTAGTTGCTTTCTTATAGGCAATATACTTGATTAATTTTGAACAATTTAATAGTGAAAGATTAATTAAGAATTTCATCCAGTACAGGCCATCTTTCTTTTCCAATTACATTCCTTTAGAACAACCATAACAATTTTAATAATTGTACTGAAAATGCTAGAAAGTATCAATATAATACAATGATTCAGAGAGAACAATAAAATTCAGAAACATAGCATTTTGATATTTAAATCATTTAAGGTTATACACACACACACGCACACACATTTTCCTATCTTCAATAGTTTACTATAATACAGGAGGTATAAATTTAGCCTTAATATTTTTATTTATATACAAACTACCTTTATTAAACATCTACTTAAAAATACTTTGCTGGAAAAAGAATTAAGAAGCCCTCTAATTAGATCTCAAGCTTATGATAACATTTTTCTGTTAAAATATTTTCAGTGGAATTTCATTGAAATAAAAGTATACTCTATTAACATGTAAATTTGATCCTAACTCAAAGAAATTTTGGAGTACACAGGACAGGTGAAGTTTGGGTTCAATGGTGAAGTCAATTATGAGACTCTGACTACAATGTGCTAATAATTGAATACTGTTGTTGTGGTTAATTGCTGTCAGATGATTCCAACTCATGGCAAGTAGATTCCAACTCATGCAAAGTAGAACTGCTCCATAGGGCTTTCAAAGCTGTGATCTAACAGAAGCAGATAACCAGGACTGTCTTCTGTGGTGTCTCTGGGTGAGTTTGATCCACCAACCTTTAGGCTAATAGTTGTGTGCTTAACTGTTTGTGCCACCTAAATTAAAAAAAAAAAAAAAACCATGCTCACCACCCAGGATGCCAATCAATAATGAATATCGGGGGATGTTTGAGGTGCTATTCTTTTGTTGTCATTTTTATGTTATTAAGCTAGGAAGACTTGTTCCTAGAACAATTAATCTTCTCAAACACTAATTGAGATATTGTTAATAATTTATTTAAGTACATAATTTCTCATTCCTTTAACTTGGTAATCAGGATCCTGCTCCTAATGGAGCAGAAATAGTTGCCAAAAATTTAGCAATGATCATGAAAGTTTCCTTTATATTTGATTTCTGATATGAAAGTTGCAATAAAAAAACTTGGTTGCTTCAGGGCGATGGAAATAACACTTTTGTCTTAAATAAAGGTTCTCATTCTCTTATCAGTTGGGTTTAATTGTGGCCATTTAATATCCTATTAAAAATGTGACAAATGTTGCTGCTTGATAGGAAGGTTGTCACCATCAAGACCAAGAGCAGGACTGAAAGTAAGAGCTGAATTAGAAAGTTTCGAAGTCAAGCCTCAAGTTGCAAATTGAAGGATTCTATGGGCAAAATACTGAATGATACTAAACCAAAAACCAAACTCACTGGCATCGAATTGATTCCGACTCCTAGCAATACTCTTTGGGTTTCCGAGACAGTAAATCTTTACGGAAGTTCATTAGAACAATATCAGTACACTGGTTAGCAGTCAAATGTCTTAGACACTATGCCACCAGAGCTCCTTTTCTTGAGTAATGCAGGAAGCATGAAAAGAAGATGGAAGGAATACACAGAGTTACCATACCAAAAAGACTTAGTCACTGTTCAATCATTTCAGGATGTAGCATATGATCAAGAACTAACGGTACTGAAGGATGAAGTTTAAGCTGCACTGAAGGAATTGGAGAAAAACAAGGCTTCAGGAATTGACAAAATACTCATTTAAAAGTTTCAGCAATCATCTCATCAATGCCAAGAAATTTGGAAGACAGCTACCTGGCCAATCAATAGCAAGAGATTCATATTTATGCCCATTCCAAAGAAAGGTTTTCTCACAGAATGAGGAAATTACCAAAGAATATTATTAATATCACTTGCAAGTAAAATTTTGCTAAAATAATTTAAAAAAGCGTTGCAGCAGTACATCGAAAGGGAACTGCCAGAAATTCAAGCTGGATTCAAAAGAGAGCACTGAATGAGAGATGTCATTGCTGATATCAGATGGATCTTGGCTGAAAGCAAAGAACACCAGAAAGATGGTTACCTATGCTTTATTGATTATGCAAAGTCATAACAAGCTATGCATAACATGGTAAAGGCTGGGAATTCCGGAACACTTAATTGTGCTCATGAGGAACCTATACATAGAAACAAGAAGCAGTCATTCAAACAGAACAAGGGGATACCGCATGGTTTAAAAATCATAAGAGGTGTGCATCAGGGTTGTATCTATTCACCATACTTATTCAATATGTATGCTGAGCAAATAATCCAAGAAATTGGACAGTATGAAGAAGAACATGGCATCAGGATTGGATGAAGGCTCATTAACAACTTGAGATATGCAGATGGCACAATCTTGTATGCTGAAAGTAAAAAAGATTTGAAGCACTTACTGATGAAGATCAAAGACTAAAGCCTTCAATCTGAATTACACCTAAACATAAAGAAAAGAAAAATCCTCACAATTAGTCCAATAAGCAACATCATAATAAATAGAGAAAATAGTAAAGTTTCAGGGATTTCATTCTGACCCACAATCAACACCCATGAAAGCAATAGTCAAGAAATCAGACAATGTACTGCACTGAGCAATCTGCTGCAAAAGACCACTGTAAAGATGCAAATCAAAACAACAATGAGATACCATCTTGCTCCAGCACTAGTAGCAAAGTTCAGTAAGACAGAAAATAATAAATGCTGGCAAAGAGGTGGAGAGAATAGGACTTTCACACACTGCCAGTGGGACTGTAGAGTGATACAGCAACTGTGGAAAGCAGTATGGTGATTCCTTAAAAAGTTGGAATTAGAAATACCATTTGACCCAGCCATTCCATTACTAGGTATATATCCTAAAGAAGTGAGAACCAGGACAAGAATAGATATATGCATACCCATGTTCATCACAGCATGATTTACAATAGCAAAAAGATGGAAACAACCTAGGTGTCTATCAACAGAAGAATGGATAACCAAACTACAGTACATATGCACTATGGAATATGATGCAACCCTAAAGAAAAACATAGAATCTGCAGAACACCACATAATGTAGATGAACTTGGAGGACACTATGCTGATGAAATAAGTCAATCACAGAAGGACAGATATTGTATTAGTCCATTACTGGAAAAAGTCAAGGAAAGGTTTGTATATGGAAGGAAATTTTCTTTGTTTGTTAACAGGGGTGGGAGGGAAGAGGAGGGCACACTGTTAGATAGGTAGAGACAAGTATTGATTTGGGTGAAGGGAAGGGCAATGCACTAAATGTGAGTGATCAACAAGGTAGCATTGAGGAAGAGGAAGACATAACATGGGAGGCACAGACAACAAAGATGAACCCTTTTGCACATACAGTACTGCATTGTCAATGAAGGCAAACATTGACCTATGGGTGGATAGACAGGTGGACAGGCTGAACTATTTATTAGGTATCTCTATGAAGGGGGAGTGCACCCAAGACCACGTATAGGGTTGGCAGACAATGTTTCTACAAGTGTATTTGTATATTCTGTAAGAATTCCCAGGTATATAATAGAGCTGACAAAGGTCACTTCTTGGCCACAGCCAGCTACCCAGAGGGAACAAGTAGTTGGACCTGTGGGCTCAGGACCATGGTTGTAGGGGACATCAAGCTGAAATGGCATAACACACTACACAAAAACATTGTTTCACATCCTACTTTGGTGAATAGTGACTGGGATCTTAAATGCTTACAAGCCGCCATCTAGATGCAACGATGGGTCTCTCCTCATCCAGAGAAAGGAAGAATGAAGAAAATAAAAAACACATGGAAACAATTAGTCCAAGCAACTGGTATACCATGTGATCCTCAGCCTATACAACTATGAGACAAGAAGTAGATGGTACCGAGCTACCACTGTCAACCACTTGGGGGAGGAATCTCTGTAGGATTCCTGGATAGAGTGGGAGAACAATGTAGAACAAAGCTCAAAATCATTAAAAAAAAAAAAAGGCCAGGTTTGCTGGTCTCATGGAGTCTGGTGTACCCCTGGGACTATGGTCCCTACCTGCCCTTCAGGTCTGGAATTCAACCCACTCCTGGGGCTTCTAGCCAAACAAAAGACAGGCATATGAGCTGAACATTTACATTAGGTAGAAACACTCCTTGAAGAGAATAGAAGGTCTGTGTATGCACAGGGAGACAGCTGAGGAGGGAAGGACACAGGGAAGAGGTAATTATGGGGAGGAAATGGTAAGGTAGCTGCTGCATTGTGGGAAATTTCAGTCAATGTCATCAGACAAAGTATATATGAACTGCTGTATGGAAAATGAATTTGTTTTGTAAACTTTCAACCAAATCACACACACACACACACACACACACGACATCTATAAAGTGGTAAAGAATAAAGATGTCACTTTGAAGAGTAAGGTGCACCTGATCCAAGTCATGATATTTTCAATCACATTGTATGCATGTGGAGGTGAAACAATGATAACAAAGACCAAAGAAGAATCGATGCCTTTGAATTGTGGTACTGGAGAAGACTATGGAAAATGACATGGAATGAACAAATCTGTCTTGGAAGAAGTACAGGAGGAATGCTCCTTAGAAAGGAGAATGGCCAGACTTCATCTCACATACTTTGGTCTTGCTGTCAGAGGGACCAGTCTCTGAAGAAGAATAGGTGACTTGGTAAAGTAGAGGGTCAGTGAAAATGGGTAAGACTCTTAATGAGATGGATTGACACATAGGCTATGATGACAGGCTGAAGCATAGCAAATGCAGGGCTGGGCACTGCTTCTTTCTGTTGTACATGGTGTCGGTAGTACGAGTTGCTAACAACAACAACAAGCTATTTAACGTTAGGTACCTGATTCACCTCTTTGAATCTTAACTCTAAAATAGGAACAATAATACTAACATTTCATTGACACATAATAAGTCCACAAACATGGGAGCAAAGATTATTAATAGCTTAAAATATGCTTTATATATATATATATATATATATATATATATATATATATATACACAAAAGGTATTTAGATTGCTATCAAAACTGTACCAAAATTGTGAAGCAGTTATTATAATTGAGCAAGTCACCCACTTAATACCATCCAGTAGCTCTCAGAATCAGAATTTGTACTAGAAACCTTAAATTCAGTTAAAACAGCAATGCATTAGCATGCACTTAGAGACTACACCTGAATAACTCAAAATGCATATGGTCTACAACATGTGTGTGTATGAAACAAGCCTTCATGAGAGAAAAATGAAAGTCTGAGAGTTCCACTAATATAATACTTTCATCCTTAATGGAGTTCATTTTCATTTAGTTCCAAAGGTCTCTGGAGGCCAAACAAAATGAATATTGAAGTCAACATTATTTCCGAAATTTCAGAGTCTAATATCTAATTCATTCTGTTTGTCGGATTCAAGGCCCTGTCTCCTGGTAATTAACTCTAGTTAATAAGCTGTCTGACATCATCTCCAGGTGCAAGTTCTTTCTAAACAAAAGACTGGGCCAAGCTTACCTGGGGCATTTATTTGGTACTAAAGAAGTTGTAGGAAGTTCTTCTTCTCTTTTGAGTGAACAGAGACCTCATAAAGCTAACCAGACTATATAGCTATTTAAACACTCAACAGCTTTCACTGCAAACAAGACTTGAAATTTGCTAATCACTGGCATGCAATTTAGGTATTATTTGAAATGAAAAGTCTCCAATTAATAACATCTCAAAAAACCCATACTCACTGTCACCAAGCCGATTCTGACTCATAGCGACCACATTGGGTTTCCAAGGCTGTAAATTATCTTTCTTCCATGGAGTGGCTGGTGGATTTGAACCACTGATCTTTTGGTTAGCAGTCTAATGCCTTAATCACTACACCACCAGAGCCCCTTAATTACTAACATTTGTTGTTGTTGTTATGTGTGGTCAAGTTGGACCCGACTCATAGCGACCCCTCCTTGGGTTTCCGAGGCAGTATCACTATGGAAGTAGATTGCCCCATCTTCCTTCCGAGGAGTGGCTGGTGGGTTTGAACCACCAGCCTTCTGGTTAGCAGTCAAGTGCCTTAGGCACTATGCTACCAGAGCTCCCAATTACTAACATAGTAAGGGTATATTGCCCAGTTAAAATAGTAAATTATTTCATTAAAACATTACCATTTTATTAATAGTTATTTTTTTTCATTTTTCTTGAACTCTAACTTGTTTCTCTAAAGATTTAAAATCCAAACTAAAACTTAAATTATCTCTGCTATGTATGACCAATCAGAAATTTTGAAACTTAAAAATCTCCCTGCTATGACCAATCAGAGATCTTACTGGAAAATATACATAGTAAATCAGGTGAAATGAAAAAAGACTTTTTAAAAATTTTTTACAGTAAAAAACTTTAAAAAGTTTTTTTTTTTGGTTTGTCTGATTTATACTATGTATATTTTCCAGTAAGATCTCTGATTGGTCAGATGCCATTTTTATTTTATTTTAACTTTTTAATGTGACTTTTGTGATGGCTGACAGAGCAAATCTTTCATTCAACAATTCATACACATTTTGTTTCATGTCATGGATTGAAATCCCTACAATGTAACATAACTCACCCCACTTCCTTCCTCCTGTTTCCACTCCTCCTTCTTTTCTATTAACTTCTGGACTTTGTCCCTGGCTGAATGTTGCCTTTTTCATCTCATACAGTTGACTGTTTTAAGGGGTAGATACCTCCCTGGTGTTACTATTTACCTTATAGGTATGTCTACTCTTTGGGTGAAAATTGAGCCATGGAGGTGAGTTCAGGTCTGGGCCAGACTGGTGATCAAGAGCCCTAGTCTCAGGAGTTCCACCATGTCTATCTAACCAGTGAGCCTGTTTTTTTTTTTTTTTGTTGTTGTTGTTGTTGTTATTGTTGTTGTTTGTTTTGTTTTTCTTATGATTTTGAGTTTCATTTCACGTTTTTCTTGCCCTCTGTCCAGGACCTTCTAATGTGATCCCTTTCAGAGCAGTCAGCAAAATGGTGACAGGTATCATGTAGTTCTTCTGGTCTCAGGCTCATGCAGTTCATTAGTCTTTTGGACTAATTGTTTTGATTTTCTTTGATTGTTTTGATTGTCTTTGATTTTCTGCACCCTTCCTTGCTCCAGTAGGGGAGAGACTAATAGTTGCACCTTACATGGCTGCTCACAAGCTTTTAAGACGCTGGTCACTGCTCACCAAAGGATACATAACATTTTCTTTGTGGACCATGTTACACCAATGACCTTGGTGTTCCCTTAGACTATGGTCCTGAGACGCCAGATCCAGTGACTCGTTCCTTTAAGGTGTTTGGTTAAGGCTAAGAAGTTTTTGCAACTAACCCTCTGTATGCTCTAAAATATTCATGGATATATTTGCAGCATAGGAGCTCTGGTAGCATAGTGCCTAAGGCACTTGACCGCTAACCAGAGGCTGGTGGTTCAAACCACCAGCTGCTCCTCAGAAGGAAGGTTGGGCAACCTACTTCCGTAGAGATACTGCCTCAGAAACCCAAGGAGGAGTCGCTATGAGTCAAGTTCAACTCGATGGCGCATAACAACAACAACAACATATTTGCAGCATATGTAAATACATATGTAGAAATATCCTCTGTCGATAACCATATATATTTGTGGATATAGGCCCATTCTCCTTCCCACACCTGTTCAGCTTGCATGTCTATGTATCCACGCACAGACGGCTGTTGTAACTGTTATTGTGGGACTGTGCATTCAATAGTATTTACACTAGTGTCTTTAACTCTTGTGCTCCGTCCAGTGTCTTCCTTTGCCTTGACCATTTTGTGCTGATCTCCCTCTTATTGTATACTGCCTTTCCCTTCACCCAAGCTAATAAGTGTCCACCTTCTAGTTAATATTTTCCCCTCTCGTAAACCTCCCACCACTGGTAATCTTCAAAGAATGTTTCTTTCTGTGAGTAAACCTTTTTTGAATTTTATAGTAATAGTCTCATACAATATTTGTCCTTCTGTGACTGACTAATTTCACTCAGCATGATGTCACATAGGTTCATCAATGTTATAAGATGTTTTATAGTTTCATTGTCATTCTTTAATGTTGCATAGCATTCCACTGTGTATATGTTTGTTTATCCATTCATCTGCTGATGAACACTTAGGTTGTTTTCTCTTTTTGCTACTGTGAATAATGCTGCAATTTACATGAGCATGAATATCTCTGTTTGTATCATGGCTCTTGTTTCTGTAGGATATATAACTAGTAGTGAGATTGCTGGGTCATGTGGTATTTCTATTTCCAACGTTTTAAGGAAGCATCATATTGTTTCCACAGTGATTGTACCATTTACAATCCTACCAGTAGTGTATGAGGGTTCCAGGCTCTCTGCAATATCATAGTATATCTGGATAGACGTACACTCTCACATAGTCCCTGGGTAGTGCAAATAGTTAAAGTGCTCAGCTGCTAACCACCCAGAGGTAACTTGGTGATGGCTCACCCAGAGGCACCTTGGAAGAAAGGTCTGGTGATCTACTTGAAAAAAACCAGCCATTGACACAAGGGGTCTCCATGAGTCTGATGCCCCTCCATAGCATTTTTTTTTTTTAACATGGGCATATGGTGGGGTGTGAAGGAAAGGAGAGAGGAAGAGCACAACTATACATCAGTAGTGCCAGTGACATAGTTCCAATCCTCTCCAGCTGGCAGGTGTTTCTTTTGCATTATCAGAATACCGAGTCACTGGGTCACAAACATCTGACTTATGGACAACTCGTACTTGCCCTTTAGTGTTAGGTAAATTTTCCCTCACTTTGACATGATTAAGAGCTCTGGTGGCATAGGGGTTAAAGCATTTGACTGCTAACAAGAAGGCTGGTGGTTCAAACTCACCAGTTGCTTAGTGAGAGAAAGATGAGGCAGTCTGCTTCCATTAGGATTTACAGACTTGGAAACTCTATGGGGCAGGTCTACTCTGTCCTAAAAGGTCACTATGAGTCAACATAGACTGAATGGTTGTGGATTTGGGTTGGAAATGACTGAACCAATCTCTACTCACAACAAATTCTTCATCACAAGCACCTTCACTTACTGTACATGTAGATGTTAAATCACTGAAAGGGCTTTGAGTCTTTTTTTTTTTTTTTTGAGTCTTTTCTTGCATTAAAGTAAGGCTAAATGAGAACCATATGCACAAATTTTGACTTATCTACAAATTCCACTGAAAGACACACTCAGAACAGATCTCGTTCATAACTGTATGTACACTGCCTTTGGGAAGACTGACTATAGTCAGAAAAGGGCAAAGGACAAAGTTCTTCTTGTCCAATGATATGTCACTCTGCCCAAACACCAATTCATCTGAACCTCAGGAACAAATGTTAGACAACAGAGTAACCGACTATTAAGGAAGACTTGATCTTACCTACTCTAAATATCTGACATAAAATTATAACAGATTTCATGAACTCTTAGCTTTATTTTTAAATCTACTGAGTTTAGAAATTGTATGAAGGCTTCCTCTGCTTTCTACTTTCTTCCCTTTGCTGCTACCGTTCACCCTACTCTACAAGCCACAGTTATCACACTGTCACAACCAGCCAATATTCTACTTTCCTTTTTGATTGATTACATTACATTAGATTATCACCATTTAATAATCACTATTTTGTTGTACATTAAATCTTTGAGGATAAAAAACACAAAGGTATGAATCAAATATCTAAAAGAAGTGTAATATCAAAATCTACATTACTATGAAGCCTGGACATTTGGGTTCATGCTTTATGTGCTGCGATATCCTTTTGTACAACCTTTTGATACATGAACAAGTTTCCAGAAGATGATGACTGGAAAGATGCAATATGATAAATGTAGTCTGACAGCATACAAGCAAAGCTCCCAGGAAATATGATAAAATAAGAATTCACAAAAAAAAGTGTAAACAAAATTAGAAGGTTAAAGTACTTTAAGGTTACTGGAAAACACTCCATGCTGTCCATCAGTTAGTTTCTAAAACCATACCTGTTTTCATGTTCAACATTTTCATGAGAATTTTTAAATTAAACTTGCTACTTTTCTTAATTAACCTTTTATTCGAAATTCATTGTTTTCTTGGAATATTATTTGAAAATATTTTTTCTGGAATGAATGTAACTGTGCATGCATTCATCTGATTCCATCAAATGTTTAACACTGAAAATTCTACTTATTAAAATCACAGTCACACATATCAAAATTACAGTTGAAATATTTACATGAACGTATCGAGTGGATAAATTCAAATTAAGCTTGACAACATTTGTGAGTGTGTGTGTGTGTGTGTGCGCGTACATCTATTCTGGTCTTTTTATAGCTCAGAAGGGATGGGATTTATGATCCAGCTTACACTGGTGTGACTGCAGCATTATGGAAATTGGTTATATTACATTATATTATGAAAGGTAATCTGCTCTACCAAAGAACGTCAATGGATTTAATTTCCTGTTACCACTATGAAATCAACTGGACTAATGTTTGGTCAAACAACTGGGATCCAAAGCCAAGCCAAATTTATACATAAAATTAACAATCACACTCATCATTGCTGATGTTAGATGGATCTTGGTTGAAAGCAAAGAATGCCAGAAAGATGGTTACCTGTTTTACTGACTATTAAAAGCATTCAACTGTGTGGATCAATCATAAAAAACTTATGGATAACATTGCAAAGAATGGGAATTCCAGAACACTTATGGTGCTCATGATGTACCTGTACATAGACCAAGAGGCAGTTGTTTGAACAGAACAATGGGACACTGCATGACTTAAAATCAGGAAAGGTGTGCATTAGGGTTGTATCATTTTACCACACATATTCAAAAATCTGTATGCTAAGCAAATAATCCAAGAAGCTGGACTGTATAAAGAAGAATGTGACATCAGGATTAGAAGAAGATTCACTGACAACCTGCAATATGCAGATGACACACCTTGTTTTCTGAAAGGGACGAAGAGTTAAAGCACTTACTAATGAAGATCAGAGACTACAGCCTTTAGTATGGATTACACCTCAACATAAAGAATACAAAAATCTTCACAACTGGATCAATACACGGTATCATGATAAATGGAGAAAAGAAAAGAAAAGTTGTCAAGGATTTCATTTTACTTGGATCCACAATCAACATCCCTGGAAACAGCAATCAAGAAATCAAAGATGTATTGTATTGGAAAAATTTGCTGCAAAAGACTTCTTTAACGTGTTAAAGAGCAAAGAAGTCACTTTGAAGACTAAGGTGTGCCTGACCCAAGCTTTGGTATTCTCAGTAGCCTTATATGCATGTTAGAGCTGGACAATGAATAAAGAAGACTGCACAAGAATTGATCCATTTGAATTGTGGTATTGGCAAAGAATATTGAATATATCATTGACTGCCAGAAGAACAAACAAATCTATCTTGGAGGAAGTACATACAGCCAGAATGCACCTTACAAGCGAGAATGGCCAGATTTCATCTCATGAACTTTGGTCATGTGGTCATAAGGGACCAATCCCGGAAGAAGGAATCATGCTGGGTAAAGTAGAGGGTCAGCAAAAAGGGAAGACTTTCAATACGATGGACTGACACAGTGGCTGCAATGATAGGCTCAAGCATGGCAACAATAGTAAGGATAGGACAGGACCAGCAGTGTTTTGTTCTATTGCGTATAGGGTCACTATGAGTCGAAAGTAACTCAAGGGCACCTGACGCTCACTCATATAACCATGGGTGACAATGATCTGACATCCATTGTTCCATGTTACTACAATTAAAAATAAGCAAACAAAAAATTGCTGTTAAGTTGATACCAAGTCATACTGATCCTAAAAGACAGAGTATAACTGTCCTATGGGGTTTTCAAAGCTGTAAATTGTTATGGAAACAGACTGCCTTATCTCTCTTCCACAGAGTGGTTGGTGGGTTCGAATCACTAGCCTTTTCTTTAGGAGCCAAATGTCTTGACCACTGCAATAGGTGGAGCTAATCTTTAAAAAAATTAGAAGCAGTGGTGGATTCTCTTTCTTCTTCCCTATCCCTATCTAACCAGTGGGGATAAGGCTCTTCCTGTGTCCATCTGTGGTTGCAGAAGACACAAACATTTCCTTGGGTGGCCACTATTCCCATGTGTGGGAAAGAGGAAGGAAAGCAGTGAATATTAGCAAGCCTGTTAGCTACAAATGTTGTCACATTCTCCACTCAGTTTGAACAACAATATATCTAATATTTTTATTTCTGTATTTCTGTCTCATGTCTTATTTATCAGCTGTTTTTGAATATAAGGGGTAGAGAGAAAAGAAAGGAATTTTATGCATTGCCTATCCCCCTTAAAAAATTACCATAGTATGGATAGAGATGTCTGCATGTACGTGTGTGTGTAGAATTGAAAGCATATATTCCTTTAAGTAGCTGCCTTCATTATTACTCAAAGCATATGTCAATGTCTTAGTGGAACAATGAAAACTATTACAAAACCAGAATTCTGGAATTTATAAGGCTGTTCATTAAAAAAAAAAAAAAAAAGCTAAGCTGTTTGCTTTAATCATTATTTTGATTACTTATTTTACAAAGAATGAAGCAGTTCTCAAGGACAGTAAAAGAAGGTACCCTAAGGCTAATTTGTATAGAATCATAACTTGTGTTACAAATACAACAAAAAAAGTAAGTGGTATAAATAAGTTATAGCCTTTTCAAAGTTGTTGTTGTTATGTGTCGTCGAGCTGGACCCGACTCATAGCGACCCCTCCTTGGGTTTCCGAGGTGGTATCACTATGTAAGTAGATTGCCCAACCTTCCTTCCGGGGAGTGGCTGGTGGGTTTGAACCGCTGGCCGTCTGGTTAGCAGTCAAGTGCCTTAGGCACTGTGCTACCAGAACTCCTAGCCTTTTCAAAGTAGGAAAAAGAAAAAGATCAATTTAGAAAGTACTCTCCTCAGACACTCTTAAGACTGACTACCAAAAATTAAGCACAATAGATGGGAAAGGATCCAATTTCTGAGTTAGTTTCACTGTGTTGATTTTTATTTCTGTTGAGAGAGATTATCTCGCATTTCAAAATTTGGGAGCCATTTATTTTAGTCTGATTAGATGACTGAGTGTACCAGGTCACAGCATTTGGTTGACATTTTTCTGTAGGCCATATCAAGTATGGCAGCAAACACAAGGCTCAGTTAATTTTTCTGAGGTCATTCAAGTGGCAGACAATGACAGCAGGCATGGTCTCACTGATCACAGTCATCTCAGTTATTCTGGAATCTCTCCATCCCCTCCTAGCCTACCAACTGCCACCAACGCAATCTTTCTAAAGCACAGATTTGCCCAGGTAACCAATCATCTCCCAAACTCTTAAGGGCTTCCCGTGGTACAGATAATATCCAAATTATTTAAAGTGAAATTTCAGGCTTTGTACTATTTGGCTTTAAATGATTTTTAAAACATAGCCACTCATCCCAAGAATCACGTTTGACTGAACTGTTCACCATTGGCTACATGTGCCTTGAGTTTTCTTCTCTCTTCTTTGGGTTCACCTTGTTGTCTTCGATCTGGCATGTGTCTTCAGTCCAACCTACTCATTTTTAAAGGTCAAATGTGACTTAATTTTCATTTATTCATGTATCATTCATTCATGGACTAAATACTGTTTAAGCAGCCCCTATTCACCAGGCAAGGAGCTCTGGAGATGCAGTGCCTAAGGCATTTGACTGCTAACCAGAAGGTTAGCAGTTCAAACTCACCAGCTGCTCCATGGAAGGAAGATGGAGCAATCTGCTTCTGTAATGATTTACCACCTTGGAAAACCAATGGGGTCACTATGAGTCAGAATTGACTTGATGGTAGTGAGTTTGGTTTGCTTTGGTTTATCCATCGGTCAGGATTCTCTGGGTAGTACAAATGGTTAAGCACCCAGATACTCACTGAGAGGCTGGTGGTTTGAATCCATCCATGGGCACCTTGCAAGAAAGGCCTGGCTATTTGCTTCTGGAAGGTCACAGTCTTGAAAACACTGTGGAGCACAGTTGTACTCTGCAACGCATGGGGTCACCATGAGTCAAAATTCACTTGATAACAGCTGATTTTATACCCCAGACACTGAGTTAAGCACTATCTCCCCTAACTCTTTCCTGCATTCTGTATTGTGTTAGCCTTGGTTGGCAGCAATCTTTGTTTTCTCTGAATTCTGCTAGCATTTGGTACCTCAATTATGACATAGCATATTTAGATTCAGAAATGAGCTTCACATGTCACAATAGGCCCCACAGTACCTGGCACAGAGTAGGAACTCATAAATTTCATGAATGGATAAACTGATGGTTCAATAACAGATGAATATGTGAATACAGAGCATCTTATAAAAGTTAGGTAATATATATTAGTTTCAAAGTAAGCTTAATATTTAAAACTACATAGAATACTCAATCTTATTTTAAAAGGAAATTCCTACTTTGTCATGGTTTAAAATAGGAAAAGTCCTTCAACAACTTAAAGAATCACAAAACTCATAATTTTTTCAGCCTAATAATACCTTATCTACCACACTAACACATTTTACATACTGAAATAAATACGCATCCGATTATCCATTTCCACTCTGTATTTTTATGAAGGGGAAGAAGGAGTGACAGAGAGGGAGTAAAAGTTTCATTTTTCAAATTTTTCTAAGTGTAACCCATCACAAGCAGATCCCAATATTAGGTGCTAGGAACCCTTCACTCTAATGTCTATTGGCAGTATTTTCTGTCAGCTCAGCTCAGAGAGCCTTGCTATAACTTCTTTAACAGCAGAATCACAGCACATCAGTTCTCTAGGTTTACACAATTCACGGCTGAGTCGAAATGATTTCACAGCTGCGTGGTAAGCCTCCTGGCTCTCTCCCGCTCTGCAACCCCTCTGCTCTGGGAATTGTCCCTCCCAAACAGCGCCATCACTGCTGCTCTCCGGGAAGGGACAAATGGTGACGCTACAAAGAAGACAGAATGCCAAGGGAAGGCTGTCTGCCCAGGGTCAGTCCTGTCATCTGCCACTGTCTGAAACAAGCCCCTGCCTCAGAGAAGGAAGCCAGGGTCTGCAGAAAAGGAGCCCCTGTGCGTCTGCACTGGCCATTCTGATCTTGGCTCTTCTGACGCAACTTCTGGTTAGTTTTCTGAAAAGCTAGTTAAATGGAGCATTTGCTACTCAGTAATGCAGACCAACAGAGGAGGCACTGTTGTGAGAGTTATTTTAAATTCTAAGTACTTTTATGATCTGTTTTCCTTCTAGAAAACAATATAGAATTTGATTTGAATTTCCAAATAAGCCTTGCTCAGAAAACCGTCTACTCAGTCATCAAATCAACAATGCTAATTGCAATTTACAATGTGCAATGTAGCATGTGCTAATAGTCTTATTATAGTACTTTCAATATAGATTTAAAATCATTTCTGTCTTGATGACTGCGTCTCATTTTCATAAACACTTTAAAAATGATTTTTTACAGCCAATCCTCACTTTTCTCCTCTGTCCTATTATCCTATATTTCATAGAATGTTTTTGAGGATTAAAAGAGATAAAGTAAGTAAACACTTTGACACAGCACAGGCACATGTTGAGAATCCGGCGTGTCACAGCTAGAAGCAGCAGTACCAGCAACAGCAATAGTAAGAGTAATAGCAACGTTTGTAGTAGCAGATTACTAGTCTGACTTTTCTTTTGCAATTAAGAATCTTCTTGAAATTCATACCCTGAAACACTAAAAAAAGACATCCAATTTGTATCTACAAAAATAGCACCCTCACAGACCAAAATATAGATATACCGGCAATTCTTTTAAAAAATTATATATGTATCTGGAACTAGCCGTTACTGTAGCACTTACAAGCTGGTCTGTCCAGGAGTAATTTTTCAACTCAGTCCTAGAATCATCATGCCACTTTAGAAGTGTTATGATAAGTGTAGAGTCATGAATTTATAATATAGTACATATTCTCACTACTTGATTTTACATTTAGAAAAAGACTTTGTCTATTTCATAGATGTAGCTGCAGTTGTGCAACTGGCACATTATAGATAATCAACATATATTTGTTGAGTAAATGAATGAATTTTTATAAAAGCAGGCAAATTATTTCTCCTTATGTTCATCACACACACACACAATACAATATAGAAATTGCATAAATAATTTTTTAAAACTACCAAGAAGCCAAGAGAGAATAATCAAAGAGAACAGATATTCAGCACAAAGCTGCACTTTGGTTGAACATCCCTATATACACATGTGAAAAGTAAGATACCAGAAGATTCTATAGCACTGTGCATATACAACTACTAGTGTACATTACTGCATGGTAACTTTTTTTGTCTATATTCTTCTTCTCTCCTGAAACGGAAGCACCTTGAAGCACTTACTCATCTTTGTCTATTATATGGGAAAATACAATGAAATATTACTTTGATGAATGAATGGAGGGCTGATGATTGATTAATAAGCAATATCACCAAACAAAAAACCTGTCAGTGTACTATATGAAACTTGTCAAATGCTCTGTGCTGTGGGATCAGCCTTGTTCCTGTTAGGTGCTGTCGAGTTGTCTCCAACTCCTAGTGACCTTATGCACAGCAGAATGAAACACTGCCCACTCCTGTGCCAGCCTCACCAACCTTGCTATACCTGAGTTGGCCCAGACTTACAAATCTTAAAAACAAGCTTCAAATGGATTATACTGATATAAGAAGCTTAACTGGATGCCAGAAAATGTCCAATACTATTAAAGGGAATTCAACAAAATCCAGCACCCCAAAACATAAAATCTCAATATTGAGTGCCCAATAAAAAATTATCTGACATGCAAAGAATCAGGGAAATATAGGGGGAAATCTACCCCCAAAAAATGAGAAGAAGATGATGGAACTATCAGACTAGGATGCTAAAGCATCAATTATACATGTGCTCCATTTGCTTAAGAACAAAAAAGAAAAAAAAACTTGAAAAGAAAAATGGAAGATATAAAAGAAAAAGCAAAAATTGAGATTAAAGGGATGAAAATTAACATATCTGAATTGTAAAGATGTACAGTATAAGATTAACAGAATATATTAAATTAGATACTGTGGAAGAAAGCAGTCAAACTGGAGAAGGCAATAGAATTTATCTGAAAGGAATCAAAAAGGTAAAAATGAAATTAAAAAAAAAAAAAGGGCAAAAGAAAAAAAACAGAGTCTCTGTAACCTGGGAGACAATATAAAGCACTCTAATCCCAAAAAAGGAGAGAAAGAGAGAGATTTAAAAAAATTTCCAAGGAATAATGACCAAAGTGTTTCTAAATATTGAAAGTTATAAACCCATAGATTCAAGAATCACAATAAACACAAAATCTAAAAAGCCATAAAATCTGAAGTAAAGTATAACAATGCTCATCATAATTTTATTAAGAAAATTATAAAGAGAAAATATTAAAAATGGAAAGAAAAAATAGCATGTGAGGTAAAAAAGGAACATAAGAATGATAGTTAATGCACATCTATGTTCATTGCAGCACTATTAACAACAACAAAAAGATGGAAACAAACTAAATGTCCATCAATAGAGGAATGGATTAACAAACTATGGTATATACATGCAATGGAATAGTGGGCAACATTAAAAAACAATGATGAACCACTGAGACTATGGCCCCTAGCTGCCCTTCAAGTCTGGAAATGAACCCACACCTGGGGCTTCCAGCCAAACAAAAGACAGGCATATGAGTTGAACATTTACCTGAGGTAGATACACTCCTTGGAGAGAACAATCATGGGAGAAAGAAGGGCTGCTTATGCACAGGGAGACAGCTCAGGGGGCAGGAGTGCATGGAGGTATGGACGCAGGGAAGAGATAACTATCGGGAGGAAGTGGGGGGGAGCTATTGCATTGTGGTCAATGTCATGAGACAAAGTGTATGTGAACTGCTGTATGGAAAGTGAATTTGCTCTGTAAATTTTCACCCAAATCACAATTAAAAAAAAAAAAGAAAAGAAAAAGAAAACAACTATTACATTAAAAAAAAAAAAATGATGAATCTGCAAAACATCTCATAACATGGATGAACTTAAAGCACATTATGCTGAATGAAGACAGTCAATCACAAAAGGACAAATATTACATCAGACCACTATTGTAAAAAGTCAAGAAAGGGAATTAAAAAAAAAACAGAAAAAGAAATTTCTTTGATGGTTACTTGGGACAGGTGGGGAAGGAAGGGTAAGCCACTAACTACAGGGTAGACATATATTAACTTGGGTGAAGGAAAGAAAATAATAATAATAATAAAGACACGTCTATGGAACAATAAAACCAAAGAAACAAACAAAAAAGATAATCAACTATATGAGGCCAAACCATCAACATTCACCCAAAAGCAAAGATAAGAAGGCAAGAAGAGAAGGGAAACTAGATCAATGGAAACAGAACAAACAGAATAGAAATAATGAAAATGCTGACATATTGTGAAAATTGTAGCCAATGTCACAAAATAATTTGCATAAAAATCATTAAATGGAACCTAATTTGCTGTGTACACTTTCACCAAAAACACAATTAAAAAAAGAAGAAGAAGTATGGCAGTCAGTGTCTCATCAGTAACTTCTAAACCTTAATTTTGGCATTCCCAACACTATGGCCACTCAGTCCCCTGGAGCACTGCTCCCACCTCATAGCTCTGATTGTCCTTTCCTACTCCCTCCTTTCATGGAATCCTTGGCTCAAATGACCCTCCTCAGAAAGCCTGATCCATCCCCCTTCCAGGCATCCAAAATAGTTGCCCCAGTCATACTTTATCCTCTTCATTTTATTTTCTATTGTAATGCTAGTAATTACTTCAAAAACTATTAGGTAACTATTGTTTATTTCCCTGTCTCCTCTGGACTGTGAACACCACTAGGACAGGAATCTTGATAGTCCCATTTGCTGATAAATCTCCAGCATCTATCTAGAACCTGAGCAGGAGAAAGGGGATTAAAAGCCAGGAAGCCAGA
>NW_006921839.1:5088068-5094574 GCF_000298275.1 Orycteropus afer afer | reverse complement strand
ACTGACATGGTGGCTGCGATGATGGGCTCAAGTATAGCAGGGATTGCGGGGCTGGCGCAGGATCGGGCAGTGTTTCGTTCTGCTGTGCATGGGGTAGCTATGAGTCGGAAATGACTCGACGGCACTTAACAACAACAACAACAACATCTAGAACCTGATAGCACAGATGATCAATAGACGCTCATTGAATACATTACAAAGGCCAAACTTAAATATAAAAAGACTAATGTAGTTGTTGTTGTTGTTATGTGCCATCGAGTCAACCGACATAGCTACCCCTCCTTGGGTTTCCGAGGCAGTATCACTACGGAAGTAGATTGCCCCATCTTCCTTCCGAGGAGTGGCTGGTACAGTAGTTAATATGCAAAAGACTGTCACACAAGCATAGTTAACGTGTTAAGTGGCATAATGTCAGGTAAATCTGATTTGCCCTCAAAAGGCAGCTAAATGTAATAGACATTTTCTCATGTGTAACCACAGCAGAGTGGTTCAACATACAGACACCACTACTGAATGGTCTAACTTCTGGCTCTACCTACTTCTTTGTAACCTCAGACATGGTAATCAATTACTCAGTTAGTTCTTCACCTGAAAATGGCCATAAGAGCACCCAACTCATCGGTTTTTATGATGCAAAGGACTTAGAACAGTGCATAGCACACAGCAAGCTCTAAATAAGTGTTGACTTATTATTACTTTCTCATACATAGACACACATACTTAGAAAAAAAAAAAAAAAAAGAACTTTGTAGATAAACCCCTCTTTAAAAAACCAAACTCCCTGCCATCGAGCAGATTCCAACTCATGACAACTCCACTAGGTTTCTAAGGCTGTAAATCTTTATAGAAACAAACCACCATATCTTTCTTCCATGGAGTGGCTGGTGGATTTGAACCACCAACCTTTTGGTTAGCGGCCAATGGCTTAACCACTGCACCACCAGAACTCCTTAAGCTCCTCTCCTGGGTCTCAAAATGTTTATCTTTCCATGCTAATGGCTTGAAAAGCTTACTGTACTTAAAACAACAACAACAACAACAACTCACATCATTGTTCATTGCAGTGTTATTCACAATAGCCAAAAGGTGAAAACAATCCAAGTGTCTGTCAACAGATGGATAGATAAACAAATGTAGTACATACATACAGTGGAATATAACTCAGTGTTGAAGAGAAATGAAGTTCTGCTATAAGCTATGATGACATGGTTGAACCTTGAAAACATTATGCTGAGTGAAATAAGCCAAACACAAATGGACAAGTATTCTATCATCCCACTTATATGACATTTAGAATACATAAATGCATAGACACTGTGGCAGTTAAAGGTGTGTGTCAACTTGACTGGGTCATGCTGCTGAGTGGCTGGGCAGCTGGATGTAGTTATTCCCCAAGGTTAGTTTGTAATCACCTCCATGGTACAATTTGCTATAAGCAGCTAAGTAGCTGCCTTCAGGGTATGGCCTGCTTCCAGTATATAAGGAAAAACTCTGGAAAATGTCTCTAGCTTTTTGGCACATCTGGATCCTGCATTTGGCTGAGTTTTCATCTCAGTGGCCTGCCACGTTGCTTGCTGATCTTGGTATTGTTCCTGTACTTGAAGCACTGGTCGGCCATGTGCCTGTTGAACTTGGGACTGTGCCATTTTACCTGTGAATCTTGGGTTTGTCAGTCTCAGCAGCCAGCAGCTGCATGTGTCAGAAAAAGCTTCTAGTTCTAGTGGGCCTAGAACAGGAGGCAGAGCTGAAGCCTAAGGTCAAAGAGCCTTCACTCAGCTCCTAGAGTCAGCACTTTGAACTTGGACTTCTAGCCTCATAAACTGTAAGAGAATAAATCTGCTTGTTAGAGCCATCCACTTATGGTATGTCTGTTATAGCAGCACTAGAGCACCAAGACAGAAACTAAAGTTTACTAGTGGTTACCATGGGCTAGGGAGAATGAATTACTGCTTAACAGGTACTGCTTTTCTGTTTGGGATGATGAAGAACTTTTGGTAGTAGAAGTGATGATAGTTGCACAACATGGCAAATGTAATTAATGTTACTAAATTTCATACTTAAAAATAATTAATATGGCAAACTTTTTATTGTATCTATTTTACCACAATAATTTTTAAAAGTCAGTACATGCTAGTGCAAGAAACTTATAACACACACAGATGAAATTATATGTTTGAATGAAATCATCAAACATATTTTATTATTAACAATTTTCATTTATTCAAAAAAGGATCTGTTATTTTCTTCAGGCATTTTCCTGATTCAATGAGCAACCCTCTCCTGCTTTACCTGGCTATGTGAGGCTAGCTCATTTAATCAATACACTGGGGGAAACACTGAGAGAAAGAGAAGCAACAGTCAGCATCCATTCTTCTCGGAACAATTTATCTACATTACAGTCATTCTCTGTTTACATTAAGAACACTTCTGCTTGCCCATGCACCCTTTCTTGCTTCCGTCACGGCAGGGATGTGGTTTAGGAGTAGCAAAGGTCAAGATGCAATGTTCCTTGTGGTGAAGACATTTCAGTTTAGTTTTATGGTAAGATGTAGGTAATTATATTCAGGCAGAATACAAGCCACAGTCTTACAATAGCATACAATCCCTATAAAACCTGACCCTCTTCTTAGCTCTTGGTCCTTTCTCTACTCACACTCCTCTTTCCCCCTCCAGTCCATCAATAGTAGCTGCCTCCCTCACCTCTTACTGTATTTATTTTATGCCTTTCTATACTAAATGGTTCACTTTCCCAAAAATAAGACATAAAACATTGCTGCTCTTCTTACTCTCATATATATATATATATATATATATATATATATATATATATATATATATATATATTTAAACCAACCTTTTCTTGTGATTTGGGTGAAATTTTACAAAGCAGATTCATGTTACATCCAACAGTTCATACCCAGTTTGGTTTGTGACACTGGTTATATACCTTCCCTGCTATGTAACATCTCACCTTCCATTTCCTGCCTATGGTTATACTTTCCCTGTGTCCTTCTTGCGTATGGATTGCTGCCTCCCTACATTTCTCCCTGTGTAAATGCTGCCTTCCTGATCTCCTATACTTGATTATTCTAAGGAGTGTATCTCCCTGGTGTAGGTGTTCAGCTCATAGGCCTGTCTGTTGTTCGGTTGACAGTTAACCCATGGGAGTGAGTTCAATTCCAGGTCCAAAGGGTAAATCAGGGCCATAGTCTTGGGGGTTTCACCAGTCTCTATCAGATCAGTTGTTGTTGTTGTTAGGTGCCGTTGAGTCATTTCCGACTCATAGCAACCCCTACGCATAGCAGAACAAAACACCGCCCGATCTCACACCAGCTCCATGATCCTTGCTAGAATTGCGCACATCGTCGCAGCCACCGTGTCCATCCATCTCACTGAAGGCCTTCCCCTCTTTCATTGACCCTCCACCTTACCAAGCATGACATTCTTCTCCAGGGAATGGTCCCTTCTGACAACAGGACAAAAGTAGGTGAGATGAAGTCTGGCCATTCTCGCTTCCAAAGAGCATTTCAGCTGCACTTCCTCCAGGACAGATCTGTTAGTTCTTTTATCAGTCCACGGTACTTTCAGCATTCTTCTCCAGCACCACAACTCAAAAGCATCAACTCTTCTTCGGTCTTCCTTATTCACTGGCCAGCTCTCACATATATACGAGGTGACTGAAAATATCATGGCTTATGTCAGGCACACCTTAGTCCTCAAGGAGGCATCTTTCCTCCTCAGCACTTGAAAGAGTTCCTTTGCAGCTGACTTGCTCAGTGCTATACCCATTGGCATTGATTGTAGAACCAAGCAATGTGAATTCTTTGACAACCTCAATCTTTTCTTCATTTATCGTGATGCTGCTTATTGGTCCATTGTGAGGATTTTTTGTTTTCTTCATATTGAGACATAATCCATACTGCAGACTGTATTCTTCAATCTTCATCAGTAGGTGCCTCAAGTCATCCTCACTTTCAGCAAGCAAAGTTGTGTCATCAGCATATCGCAGGCTTGTTAATGATCCTTCCTCCAATCCTGATGCCACGTTTTTCTTCATATAGTCCAGCTTCTCGGATTATTTGTACAGCATACAGATTGAATAAGTATGGGGAAAGGATACAACCCTGACACACTCCCTTCTTGATTTTAAACTATACAGATCAGTAAGCTCAGTCTTTTTCATGATCTTGAGTTCTGTTCTACATTTTTCTCCTACTCTATGCAGGATCTCTAGTTTTGATCCTTTTCCAAGTGGTTGGCATTGGCAACTAGCTGGGAACAATCTAGTTCTTCTTGTCTCAGTGTCATGTAGGTTTATTGATCCTTTGGACTGTCTCCATGTGTCTTTGATTTTCTTCACTCTTCTTTGCTCTCAACAAAGACCAACAGTTGCCACTTAGATGGTCGCTTGCAAGCTTTTAAGACCCTAGTTGCTACTCACCAAAATAAGATGTAGAACGATATTTTTGTATACCACGTTATGCCAATTGAGCTTGATGTCCCCTACGACCATGGTCCCCAGCTCACAGACCCAGTGACCCACTCCTTCAAGGTACTTATTTGTGGTTAAGAAGTTTTCCTATCTTTACCTCTGTTATGCTTAAACTGCATATTATATGGTGTTGTTGTTGTTATGTGCCGTGGAGTTGGAGCCAACTCATAGCAACCCCTCCTTGGGTTTCCAAGGCAGTTTCACTACGGAAGTAGATTGCCCAACCTTCCTTCCAAGGAGTGGCTGGTGGGTTTGAACCACCAGGCTTCTGGTTAGCAGTCAAGTGTCTTAGGCACTATGCTACCAGAGCATATTACATATATTTATTAAATAGCATTTACACACTTTTGCAATTTTTTTTCCTCCAAGTTCTATCTCACGTTATTTACTTCTAGGATTCAGAATCAAAAGAATATTTTTAAATTATTAAATGACCTGAGCGAAAAGCATGTGCTTAAAGAAAACAAAAATCCTGACAATTAGAGCAATAAGCAACATCTTGATAAATGCAGAAAAGACTGACGTTGTCAAGCACTTCATTTTACTTGGATCCACAATCAATATCCATGGAAGCAGCAATCAAGAAATCAATTGATGTACTGCACTGAGCAAATCTGCTGCAAAAGATCTCTTCAAAGTGTTTAACATGGTACTTTGAAGACTAAGGTGTCCCGGACCCAAGCTATGGTATTTTCCATTGCTTAATATGCATGTGAGAGCTGGATGGTGAATAAAGAAGTTTGCAGAAGAATTGATGCTTTTGAATTGTGGTGTTGGTGAAGAATATTGAAGGTACCGTGGACTTTTAGAAGAATGAACAAATCTGTCTCAAAGGAAGTGCAACTAGAATGCTCCTCGGAAGCAAGAATAGCCAGCTTTCATCTCTCATACTCTGGTCATGTTGTAGGAAAGGACCATTCCCTGGAGAAGGATATCATGCTGGGTAAAGTAGAGGGAGGGTGAAAAAGTGGAAGACCCTCAACAAGATGCACTGACAAAGTGGCTGCAAGGATGGGCTCAAGCACGGCAAGGACTGAGGATGGCGCAGGATGAGGCACTGTGTCCTGTACTACTAAAGGTCACTAAGAGTCAAAATTAACTAAGGCACCTAACAACAACAATAACAACAAAAGCATATGCTAATATTAATTGTTAAATTTAAATGTTTCCATCTATCTATTCTCAGCCTCTTTTTTCCACATTACCTTGTCTAAATGATTACATCTTGAATACATAAAAGCAATATAATAATACTCATAAACATTTATGTGGCACTATTATATGCTAGGATTTGTTCTAAGCCATTCATAGGTAGTAAATTCACATAATCTTCACAATTTGAGGAGATGGGAACTCTAATTATTTCTGTTTACATATAAGAACCTGACTTCCAGAACAATCAGGTGACTTCACACAGCCTACTCCTTAAGTGAAGTCAGGATTCAAATCCATGGAGTCTGACTTCAGCATCTATGTTCTTAACCACTCTACTATAAGGCTTCTGTAACATCTGTGCAGTGGAAAGACATTAGCACTTTAAGAATCAAATTTCAGCCAAAAGTGCCTGATCATATGCCAAATATGATATTAAAACACAATTCAATTGTGATTTCTTAAAATAAAGGGTACCAATTTACCTTTTTTCACACAGAATCTAAAATTTTGTCAATGAATGTGTGTAAATTCATCACCAATCAGGAAAGTGAACGAGAGCAGGTCAGCATCCCTATAAATGTCACCTATCATTTAATCACTAAGTCAGAGGGGAAGTTGACCCTGGAAGAAGGTGCACCAGCGATTTTCTAAAACCACGTTTAAAAAGAGAACTCAGATCTTCCAAATACCAAAGTTGCCAGCAACTTGCCCTTTAGTCAGAACTGCTGGGTTCTTGCTGACACATACAGCCTCCGTTTGTCTTTCGTCACATATGTGCTTCCCCTGCAAACTGTCAATGACTTGTCAGAATTGATAAGGAAGTCTAAGGTTACTCTCAGTGATAGACAAGTCTGGACAA
>NW_006921839.1:5085754-5087673 GCF_000298275.1 Orycteropus afer afer | reverse complement strand
GCCTCGGGAACCCAAGGAGGGGTCGCTATGAGTTGGGTCCGACTCAACGGCACATAACAACAACAACAACAATAACATGTTTGAAAAAAATGCTCATGCTCCTTGTTTGGAAATTCAAGTCACTGAACAACTAAATCCAAGAATAAGTGAGTAGGCTCCCAAGGCCTCTGACTACTGGATATGGAATTATCAGTGTTGCTTTCAAAGTATTACCTTGAAATTGGAAAGAAATCAGGATTTATGTTCTTCTTCAAGAGCATTATTATTTTTGGCTGAACATTTCAGAATGTTATGAAAATAGCCAAAAGTTTACTGACTTGCTAACTCTTTACCATTCAAGAGAGCCATCAGGATCCATTTGTTTAATGAAACAGAATTTTACAATTTCACTAAATTATATTTATCTAGTCTACCTTTTAGGAAGTCTGCAAATATAAAATGACGTATTTGGAGCCATACTGGCCATCATGTCCATTCTGATCCATATCACCAAGAGTTTTTCTCTTTGGCAAAGGAATCCAAAATAAAATGTTCTACCAAATCCTTGTAACAACAAAGATAGGAAGAAAGTCCAAATAAATTGCTACATTTATTAATATAAATATTACTACAAATTACAATATAGACACAAAGTTTACATACTCCATCCTTAACCAACATAATCGTATAAGAGCATTTGAAAGGTAGAACTTGGGTAATTTAGGTAATAAATGCTGGCATATCTAGTATTCCTAAGGTCAAAAGAAAAGTAAAAATCACTGACTTCAGGAAGTCGCAATGATGTTTAATTGTATGTTGTTGTTGTTATGTGCCATCGAGTCAGACCCGACTCATAGCGACCCCTCCTTGGGTTTCTGAGGCAGTATCACTACGGAAGTAGATTGCCCCATCTTCCTTCCAAGGAGTGGCTGGTGGGTTTGAACCGCCAGCCTTCTGGTTAGCAGTCAAGTGCCTTAGGCACTATGCTACCAGAGCTCCCTTAATTGTATAGGTACATATATATTTTTATGTGCGTGAACTGCTTTCCTGTGCTACAGTATTATCACTGTGCTCTTACCTTTCCACCACAGAGAGTTACAAGTGGGAGTTATTAACTGCTTTTCTGGTCATCATTAGGCCAAGAGTAAGTGGCTGTTAATGACCCACTTCAGGGGGCAGTACCTCGCTTAGGACTAGACACATAAGGTCTCTGGCTTGGGTTCTTCTCTGCCCACACCCCTCTTCATAAGCAAGGAGTCTGGCAGCCAAGAGGGCATGCCTCTTGGAGCTTATGCTAATTTAGTCTTTAGCCCTTCCACCTTTATTTATGCTCATGATCTGGGTGCTCAGCACTTGGAACTGTCTGCCTCAACAACTGGGGGGTCCACTTCTACAGCTGATGTAGGTTTCTTTCTTGGGTCTGCCCTCCTAAGGCCTGGCCATGCAGCCATTAATTTCAACCTTAGGTCTGAAGTTAGCCATGGGTGATTGTTATGAGTGGTTGTATGTGTAAGGAGGGGTCAGTACGATGGAGTTTAGTGCCAGTGGAGATGTCCTTTCCAAGCATGCAGGCCCTTAAAGAATGGCAGATGCAGCATGCAGCCTAGAGCCTCCATTCTTTGTATCCATCCTTCCCTCACAAATATCAGAGGTGGACCTGCTTCAGGGTCATTGGGAAGGTGAATATAGATTCTCTAAAGGCATGGTACTGTCTCCAGGTCATAAAAATGCCATTTCTTGTGCCACAAAAATCATTATATAAATGATCATGGGGGTGCCACGGCTTCTAAAGTGTTAAGTAACTATTTTATCATGTTGAGATTACTAGAGTAGAATTAAAAAAAAAAAAAAAAACTTCAGCTCATGACAAATGGTTTTGAATGGTTTTAGCATAACTATAGACACACAACTGATCTTGTTTATCACCCCCCAAAATTAGA
>NW_006921839.1:5076773-5085004 GCF_000298275.1 Orycteropus afer afer | reverse complement strand
CTAAGTGCCTTCTATTTGACTACTTTAACTTTGGGTTCCTTCCCATGTCTTTTTGGAGGCTTTAGAGACATAATAGGAATTTAACCCTTATTGAGGCTGATTGGAACATGGTATCTGTGAACCTCTTAATAATACTTCAGACCTTTATGGTTTAATTTGCAATGGTGTCCCTTTTGTCTGCCTTATTGGCCTTTAATCTAAGGCGCAGTACACCCACTTTGCATTTGTTTGCAGTAAAGCACTGAATAGCTAAGGATTTTATAATGTTTCCAGTCGAAATAATGATTTTTGAAAACACACCAGGTATAATCACTTATATAAAGAATGCAAAGCTGAGTAAAAGGATAATGTCAAAGATGATTGGTTGTTATCAATTGTTTACATGAGAACTGACTTTCAGTTTTGAGTCTGAATACTTCACCTTGAACTTACTGTGAAGGCAATATCAGTGAAAGGAACAGCACAATAAAATGAAAAACAAAGTCAAGAGACTGGGAAAACTCTGTTATGTGAGAATATCAGCTGACCTATAAAATAATAATATAACTTGTATTAGCTGAAGCAAATAATAATATTCTCAAGGCTTTAATTTTATATGAAAGACCATTAAGTGAAATGAACCACAATCATGGGTACTTAGATACACAGAATATTCAGAGAAAATGTTAATGCTTAAAATAATGCAAAAACAGCCTCACAATGGTTGTACACACAGGCAATCAGAAGAAAATTAAGCTCTTTAAGCTTGGCTATATTTCATTATATAATTTCATACTTCTTGTTCTGAGGCCAAAATATATGTCATGGGCATATTTTAAGACGTCTTAGTTAAACAAATTTCTTTTGACAAAGATATTCCTTTAAATTCAGAGGAGAATAGCATAAATCTTATAATTATAAATCTATAAATGTATGCATTTTAAAGTTTATAATAATAACTAGCTGAATGTGTGTGTAATAAAAACATCATAAAATTTTTCAGCAGTTTGTTAAAAGCTTTTCAATTATATTTTGAATTTAACCTATTTGTACTTTACTCTCAACAATTTTTTCTTTATGCATAAATCTCTTGAAAAGTAAATATATAAATATGGCATTTTTTCGTTTAAACAAAAAACTATTATCTAAAAGCAAAACAGAAGAACAAAATCTAAAATATTACAGAGTCACACATAATCACAAGGAATAAAGGACAAAAATACCAGTTATACCAGATTCTTGCACAGTTCTTTACCTATAAAATTAATCTCAATTTTTTCTTTTTTTTTCTGTTAGTTTTACTGTTTTGTTTTTGAGAGAAAATATCCATTCAATATTTATTTTAACAAACATAAAAACTAAAGAAACAAAACCTATCTTTTCTAAAATTAAAAGCAACTCTGTCATTTATTAAGTTGCATGACTAGTTCAAATGCAAGATCAGTATCCTCCCTGGTTGTTAGAAACTGCTAGGAGAACTCTGTGTCCCATTTCTGGGCCTTTGTTTAACCAGGGTCACATAGATAATGTTTTTCTCCACACTTACTTTTTACTTATTTTTTTCAATGTCCTAGTTTCTGTGTTTTATTTAATATGTTTTATATAGCATATTTTACGTGTTTTTGGCCTTATCGCATTACTATTATTATTTGAGGGTTTAAATTAATATGTAAGAAATAAAATAATCAGCATCTGCTCAGTGAAAACTAAAACAAATCTAACTCACTTGAGCTAAACCCAACATATATAAATATGAGACAAGGATAACTGAACAATTAATATTTGTAGCATGGTATAAATAAAAGTGAGATTTCCTACTGAAATTCTCTATGAGTTGGAATCAAATTTCCCACCGAAATTTGCATTTTTTAAAGTGTAAGTGAGCTGCAAACTGTCTTGCGTATACTGAGAACACATAATGATAATTGTATCAGTATAAAAAAACAAAACCTGTCACCACCAAATGACTCCAATTCCTGGTGACCCCATGTGTGTCGAAGTAGAACTGTGCTCTGTAAAGTTTTCAATGGCTGATTTTATTGGAGTAGACAATGAGGCCTTTTTCTTCTGGAAGTGCCTCTGGGTAGATTCGAACCACCAAGCTTTCAGTTAAGTACCCAAGTGTTAACTCTTTGTAACACCGAGCATATATAGTATTACTTCCTACAAATGTTTTCACTTAATGTATCATTCAAATAAGTTCATGGAGTCAGAATTATTTAATCCATAAGCTTGCTTACAAAACTTTGATTATTGTTAATGACATGATGGGCTTGCCTAAAAAGTTAACTTACAAACATCACATTACATATAAACCATTTATCATTTTTGAAAAATAACATAATGGGGGCATGCAATGTTTTTCTTATGATCAGAAGTTTGAGTCATGGAAGTTCAGAAGCTATGATTAATTTATTTTTTAATGAGGTTGGCCAGTGTTTCAATATAGCTTCCCATGGCCTACATTGCACAGTAAGTCCTGTTTTCTGAATGTGAATTTCCTTCTTCATCTTACATAGAACAGCTGACATATAAATACAATAGAAAAGTGCATGCTGGAAGCTGTGACCTCTTTAGGATGCACTTCCAATTTAAAAACAAAGCAGACAAAACACATGCTTGTCAGACCTTATATGGCCCATCAGAGATATTCCCCAGCACATACCCAGGGTTGAAAATACGGCTATGAATAGTAACCAAAAAAAATCACTTCCATAAAAATTTGGAATGATTTATAACAAAGATATAGTGAAAACTTTGTTTTAAATTTGGACATCAAAACATTACCTACTAAAAAAATTTAACATAGTTATAATTATGTTTTTACTTTTGCATTGAAATTGTTGTTTGTCAAAAATTGAAATGGGACAATAGCTTTCCATTATATGTACACATACTAATAGTTGTCTTAGATGTTTGTGATTTTCATTTTTATGATTTTTATCTCCTGATGTTCTCCTAGGAAAACTGAGATCTTGTAGCAGCAAATTCAAGCACAGCAAACAGATTACTTAAGGAGTATGTTGAGTAGAGTGGTTTTCTCTGGGCAGGCAGGGGCTGGGGTTTTTGTGGGCATTTTTTTTTTTTTTTTGCCTTCTTTTTCTTTTTGCCTTAATCCTCTCATTTGGTTTAGAAACATAAGGCCCTGTTCACTTCATTTAAGCCTCACAATGACTAGAAGCCTGATCAATCTGTCTTGTGTCTTCTTAGGGTGAAACTGCAATTGAGCGGAAGCAACAGATGAACAAAGCCCACATTCAAATCTGTAGCTCATTAAAATAACGTTAAAATAGAGTAAAATCTCAATTGTAAGTGAATTGTAGCAGGCTTTTTTTCCTGCTAAATACTTTTGATTAATAAACTATATAAATCATTAGCCTTGAATCAGTGGTCTTTAAAGTAAATTTAAATAAATGTCTCATTCTTTTAAAAAATTTGAACATTTTGGAAAACATTTTGGAAACAGGCTTTCACAAAGCACTAAGTGAGATAACTTTGCAGCTTGCTCTAGTGACACATCCCATCTAAAGACATGGCTCACAGATTCTGTACAGTATATGGAGGAACCATGAGTGTCATAGTTGTGGTTCTAAATTTCTGCCCTATAATAATATATATATATATTATAGGAAGTGTCTTTAAGTAAATGGCTAAATTGTCAAACTGATTTGTTTTGTCACAATCTATTCAAATGCTCAGTAAGTATAAAATTTAGAACAATTTTCTGAATTTTAACTAACTCAGGAGATCAGGAGACAAATACACAAGTAAACATCCTATACCTGACAATTTGTTTTCAACCTTGCCATGTACCTAATTCAGGGCTGCAAAGTGTATAAATGCATTTGACTAAGGGAGTCAGAGTTTGTGGGAGCCAGAAGTTAGCTGGGGCCACATGTGTCCATTCTTATGTAGGTCTCATGGGTTTTTGGTAAAAGACATAATCACACGCCCTAGAAACTGCTTCAGCAATCTGTCAATAAGTATTAAGGTAAAAAGTGCTCATACCCTTTAACTCAACAACCTCATCTCTAGGAATTCTATCCCATAAAAATAAATCACCAATATGAAGTGATATGAAAACAATGGTAGTTAGTGCAGAATTTATTTGGGTTGGGGGAGGAGAGGGGAGGATAAAACAGAAAACCCCCAAAAAACAAGTAACTGGAAGCAAAGTTGGAAACTTGTGGCATATCCACAGTATGGAATACTATGGAGCCTTTGAAAAAAGAGTATGAGAGCTACACCAGTTGACAAGGATGTATTGTTGAATAGCAAATATAAGATGCAGAGAACAATATTTTTGAAAGACTGTTGTGTGCCATTAAATCAATTCTGACTCATACCAAGCCTATGTTATAGAATAAACTGCCCCATAGGGTTGCCTAGGCTGTAATCTTTACAGAGGCAGACTGTCAGTCTTTTTTCCTGCAGAGCAGCTGGTGGGTTTGAACTGCCATCCTTTCAGTTAGCAGCTGAGTACTTAACCACTGTGTGACCAGGACTCTTCTTCCAAAGACTAATAAGAGCAAAATCCCTACACACATTCACATACATACACATGTGTGCACACATACAGGTTTGTTCTGAATATACAATCATGGAGAAAAGTTTGACAGTATATGTAACAGGTTGTTGATATGAGTGTGGAAAGTTGCTGAAGGAGTACCAGGTCGGAGGAGGAGTCAGAGGACTGCAGGGAAAGGATGGCTAGAAACCAAAAGATTTATTTCTGAAGGGATCCTTAAAGAATACAGTATATTATTCTGAGAAATCTGATTTTTTACAATGAGCATATAATATTTATGTAATAAGATTAAAACAGTAAAACTATTTTTATAAATAAAGAAGAAGACAAGATGCTGAGAAATAAGTTACAATAAAAAGACAAACAATTCAATTCAAAAATGGGCAAGAGACATGAACAGACACTTCACTAAAGAAGATATGCTAGCGGCCAACAAACACATGAGGAATTGCTCACGATCTTTAGTCATTAGAGAGATGCAAATCAAAACAATGATGAGATATCATCTCATTCCAGCAATAATAGCAAAGCTCAACAGGACAGAAAAAAACAAATGCTGGCAAGATTGAGGAGAGATTGGAATTCTCATACACTGCTGGTGGGATTGTAAAATGATTCAACCATTGCAGCCAATGGTATGGCATTTCCTTAAAAAATTGAAAATAGAAATACCATTTGACCCAACAATTCCATTACTAGGAATATATCCTAAAGAAGTGAGAGGCAGGACATGAACAGACATATGCACACCTATGTTCCTTGCAACACAATTCACTAAAGTAAAGAGATGGTAACAACCTAAATGCCTGTCAATGGCATTAAATACCCACGAAAGTGGGTTAGGGCTGGGAATGGTAATTGGGGAGTGAAACCAAATGGACATGAAATGTTGAATGTAAAACAAATGCTGCACCAAAATTTGTACCTAAAGCACAATTAAAAAAAAAAAAAAAAAGAAGTAAGCTTCAATGGATACTTTCAGGTCACAGGTAGCTTTGTAGACAACTCCCAGAGCTTCTCTACTTGCTTGTGCTGTGATTTTACTCAAACTACTGAATTTCTCTAAACCTCAGTTTTTGTCAGCATTAAATAAACTCAGGTATTAAAACAACCTTAGAAGAGAGAGTGACCCCAATAGACCCTCAATACACTGTGATTCTAAAATCTCTCCCCCAACTTCTGGTGACTGGGTTGTTGACTTCAGGCTGAAGAATAAGCTAAAAGGCTCTCAGAGGTACACATAGCTACCCAGTGGGGTCTGAGCCCACCCTGGGCAGAGAAAAGAAAACAGGGAGAGGAGGGAGGGAGAACAGAGAGGAGGAAAGAAAGCAAAGAGGAAAAGAATCACAGACTTTTTTGGTATCTTCGCTGTGATGAGAATAGAAAACCTCCCCCCCAAAAAAACCCAAACTGCAGTCAATCAGAGTCGACTCACAGAGACCTCTTCTTGGGTTTCTGAGGCAGAATCACTATGGAAGTAGATTGCCCAGTCTTCCTTCCGAGGAGTGGCTGGTGGGTTTGAACCAACAGCCTTCTGGTTAGTAGTTAGTAGTTAGTAGTCAAATGCCTTAGGCACTAAGCCACCAGAGCTCCTCAATACAGTGATAAAGAGGAAAATCTCAGGCTCTTCTAAATCTGAACTCTGATAAGCTGCCTGGTGTCTGCTTACCTTCATCACCTCCTGACCTGGTTCACTGCCCCATCAGAAGCCCGTCTTCCTTCAGCAGCAGCAGTTCATATGTTCAGCCCTGAACAACCATCCACTCTCCTGGTGGATGCCAGGTCAGGGGATTCCCATTAATCACAAAGGAAGCAGACAGTATGCTACATGGGTATCTGGCTCCCCTGTGAGAAGCTGACTGGCATTTTTAAATTAAACCGGCCCACTGGAGTTTTAATTAAGGTGTTGTCTTCCTGAGATGAGACTAAAGGAAAATATGTCCCTTGTATGGAACAAGTGTGTAGGATACCATGCCTCCTACTTTCAGCTCTTTGATCTTAGGGGGAAAAGAGCCCCTCCATTGTTTCTCTCATTCCCAAACCTTTACATCTTTCAATTAGCAATGTTGTTTCAGAAGCAATTTTAAATGGCACATAGACTATTCCCATTAAGCTACATGCATCTGGGAAATGACAGAGGCTGAATATGTACATTAGAGGACTAGAAAGCTCTTCATTTTAATTCAATATAGTAGAACTCAGCTTAGAAATAGGCACTAGTGGTTCAAGGGTAGAATGTTACACTGGAGACCAAGGTTCGATCTCTGGTCAATGTACCTCATGAGCAGCTATCACCCATCTGTCAATGGAGGCTTCCATGTTGCTGTGATGCTAAACATATTTCAGCAGAGCTTCCAGACTAAGATGGACTAGGAAGAAAGGTCTAAGGATCTACTTCAGAAAATCAGCCCGTGAAAACCCCTGTGGATCACAATGGTCTGATCCACAACCAATCATGGGGATGGTACAAGGCCGGGTAGCATTTTGTTGTTTTGTGTGGAGTCACCATAAACAAGGAGCTGACTGGAGAGCAGCCAGCAACAATGATCTGCCAATGACACAAATTCTTTGAGATACTTTGAATTTCATGAGAAAACTTTACAAACTCAAAATATAAAAAGTACACTATCAAAACAACTTCTTATTTTAGAAAGAGCACTGGATTGGAGCCAGGAGATCTGGCTGTTGCATTAGCCCTTCCAATTTCTGGCTCTGGGGTCATGAGCAAATTACTTAACCTCTCTAAACATCAGCTGTCTAACTTGTAAGGTTGGATGTTAATACCTCATTGGGTAGTGGTAAAGATTAAATGTATGTGAAAATCCTTTGTGAACTATGGAGGGACTCATCACTATTATTGGGAACATACAGATTAATCCATTGCTATTGAGTCAAATCTGACTCTTTGTAACCTTACAGGACAGAATAGAACTGCCCCATAGAGTTTCCAAAACTGTAATCTTTATGAAAGTAGATTGGCACATCTTTCTCCCAAAGAGTGGCTGGTGGGTTTGAACCACTGACCTCTCAAATAGCAGCTAAGAACTTAAACACTAAGTCACTAGGGCTCCATACAGACTAAAGGTATTTAAAAATAATTTAAGAAACTCTGGTGCAACGGTGTCACTAGGGTTGATGTCACTTAGTGTGCTAACTCATAGTGTCACCCCCCCACCCCATGGATCATTCCATACTAGATCATCCAGAATCCTCAGTAATGTATATTATCAGTTACAATCATGAATATGAGATATAGTTATAAATTGCTTACATGTAATACTTAGATTATATGAACACTAACAACAAAATTGTTTTGTCAAATCTTTCTATACAGAATAACAACATTATAGTAAATGAGCACAAACATTTTTTTATTTTTCTCTTCTTCTCCTTTAATTAAAGAGATCTGGTAGCATAGTGGTTAAGGCATTTGGCTGCTAACCAAAAGGCTGGTGTTTCAAATCCATCAGCTGCTCTGCTGAAGAAAAATGAGGCAGTCTGCTTCCGTAAAGATTTATCACATTGGAAACTCAATAGGAGTTGTTATGGATTGGAATCCACTAGATGGCAATGAGTTTGTTTTTTCTTTAATTACTACTACATAATCAAAAGAGTAGGGAGCTCTGGTAGCATAGTGGCTAAGACACTTGCCTGCTAACCAGACAGCTGGCGGTTCAAACCCACCAGCCACTCCTCGGAAGGAAGGTTGGGCAATCCTACTTCC
>NW_006921839.1:5074771-5076673 GCF_000298275.1 Orycteropus afer afer | reverse complement strand
GGCACATAACAACAACAACAACAATCAAAAGAGTTATTGATATAGCTTCACAAATACTACTTACCATACCATTGTAGCTAAAACACCAGAAAACGTGACAAAATCAATGACTATAAAAACACTGGGAGCAAAACAAAAGCAATGTTTGTAGTGTTTGCTGACAAAACCATGTGATGTGACTGAAGCATCATTGTAATTCAGTAATAAAGACAACTCTGATAGGAGCACATTAGAAGTTTCAAAAAGTAAATTAGTATAGAGTTTTAGCCTCATAGATACATTGATACATGTAAGCTGGGCTTATGAAAAATGTTTTTGTCATTATAACTTACTACAGGGATATTTTTATAAAAAATAATTTCTGGTGAAATACTGCATAAAAATTTCATAGTCATTTTGGTGTCACCCCCTCTGAGAGTGGCACGCAGTGCATTCTGCACCCACACACCCCCTTAGTGAAGCCACTGCCTTGGTAGCATAATGGTGAAACACTCAGCTGCTAACCAAAAGGCCATCAGTTCAAACCCACCTAGTGGCTCAACAGAACAATCTGACAATCTGCTCCTGTGAATATTCCAAAAAAACAAAACCCACTGCCATTCAGTTAATTCTGACTCATAGTGACCCCTTCTAAGTTCCCAAGGTGGTAAATCTTTATGGGTAAATCCCATAAAGATTTACCCATAAAGATTTACCCATATGGAAGTAGATTGCCCCATCTTCCTTCCACGAAGCAGCTGGTGGTTTTGAAGCACCAACCTTCTGATTAGCAGTCAAATGCCTTAAGCACTGCACCATCAGAGCTCCTTCCTGTAGTGATTAACCAAAAAAACAAACCAAACTCACAGCCTAGAAAAGCCTATGGGACAGTTTTGATCTGTTATGTGGAGTCTCCATAAGTCAGAATCAATGCAATGGCACTTAACAACAAAAAGAATTTGCTTTCGGAGAGGCAGTATGCAGTAATGAGTTAAAGCACCTTAGGCTTTAAAATGCAACATGCGCTTGTGTCTAGTCAGCTACATTGCTTTTGTTAGGTGCCCTTGAGTCAATTCTGATTCATAGCGACTCTATGCACAACAGAATGAATCACTGCCCACCCACCCCTGCGTCAGCCTCACAACTGTTGCCATGTCTGAGCCCATTGTTGTAGTCACTGTGTCACTTTCATTGTGTCACCATCTCTTTGAGGATCTTCCTCTTTTTCACTGACCTTCTACTTTACCCTGCATAATCACTTTCTCTAGGGATTGGTCCCTCCTGATAGTACGTCCAAGTATGTGTGACAAGTCTCTTCATCCTGCTTCTAAAGAACATTATAGGTGTACTTCTCCCAAGACAGACTTGCTTTTTCTTTTGGCAGTTCATGGTATATTCAACAACCTTCGCCATCACCACAATTCAAATGCATCTATTAGTCTTTGATCTTCCTTATTTTTTGTCCAGCTTTCCCATGACTATGACACGACTGAAAATACTATGGCTTGGCCAGGCTCACATTGGCCCTCAAGGTGAAATCTTTGCTTTTTAACACTTTAAAGTGACCTTTTGCAGCAGCTACTTACAGGCTGTATTTTCATTAGATAAATAGGATGTAAGTATATATCCAGTCTACTCTGATTTAATATGGCTTATTCATTCATTTACCTACTGAACAATCATTAAAAATTTTTTTTTTTATTTTAATTTTTATTGTGATTTGGGTGAAAATTTACAGAGCAAATACACTTTCCATACAGCAGATCACATACACTTTGTATCATGACACTGACCACAATTTAGCACAATGCAACATCTCCTCTCCCACTTCCTCCCGATAGGTACCGCTTCCCTGTGACCATCCCTCCATGCACTCCTACCCCCTGAGCTGTCTCCCTGTGGCTGAGCAGCCCTTCTTTCTCT
>NW_006921839.1:5062152-5074056 GCF_000298275.1 Orycteropus afer afer | reverse complement strand
CCATTATACACCTGGGAATTCAGGTCATACACATAAAGTTATTGGACCACTGTCTGCCAACCCTATACATGTTCCTGGGTGCACTCTCCACTTCATATAGATACCTAATATTTCAGCCTGTCCACCCATCTATCCACCCATATACCCGTGTTTGCCTTCACTGAGCATGCCATATTATATGTGCAAAAGGGTTCATCTTTTCAGCAATCATTTTTGCAGACCATTGAGTCTGCAAGACCCCTGGACTCTCTAAAATGGAGAAAATCAGATCCACTTTCATTGTCCTGATGACCCAAGAGTCAATATATATAAAGTGCTTAGTACAGTTCCCGACCTACAGAAAGTGCTCAATAAATGGTAGGTTCTATTTGTTTGTTTGTTGTAAGATTAAGGAAATAAACAACAAACCAGGATTCCTGATATGGCTGACCTACTTTGTTTTTTCCTTTAATAGAATATCTGAAAACCAAGCTCACTGACATCAAGTCAACTCTGATTCTTAGTGACTCCCATTGGGTTTCCAAGGGTGTAAATCTTTACAGAAGCAGACTGCCTTCATCATTCACCTGAGGAGTGGTTAGTGGGCTTGAACCACCGACCTTGGATTACCATCCAAATGCCTTAACCACCACACCACCATAGCTACATTTTAAGAGATTATAAAGATTTGAAATAGCCTCACTGGATGTTTGTATATGCTTTTCATAACACTCATTCTTAAGTAACTCAAGATCATCTGTATAACCAACCAGAAACCTAACTCACTGCCGTGAAGTCAGATCCAACTCATAGCAACCCCTCCTTGGGTTTCTGAGGCGGTATCACTGTGGAAGTAGATTGCCCTACCTTCCTGACGAGGAGTGGCTGGTGGGTTTGAACTGCCAGCCTTCTGGTTAGCAGTCAAATGCTTTAAGTACTATGCCACCACAGCTCAGGCAATGTTAAAGCATCACCCCCATCCACATTCGACTCATTTTTACTGTTTCTGTGCCCAGCCCACCCCCTGAATGTACAGCATGTTCAAAGAGCAGCACCTTCAGCACTTTTAAGAACAACTGGCAGGCTGCTGGAATGTTGCATGCCCAGAAAGTAGGAAGTGCCTGGGGGTTTATGATCCTTCCCCACCCATGACTGTTAACCAGCGATTATAGGATGAGGGAGTACTGTCCTTTAACACATAAATATAATTTATATTCCAGAGTTCTTGTGCAGGATTAGGAGACTCACGCCTCAGAGTGCATCTTTCCTCTGCCTTCTCCTTCCATGCTTACTCTCTCTGCTCCCTTAAAACTGGCCCCTGGGGGCTCTTGCACAGGAGTTCTGCTCCCCAGGAAACCAGCCTAAGACAATAAACTATTACAAAGTCTCTTGTAATTTATTTTGCTTAATGTTGGAGCCTAATTTTATCATACATCTTGTTTCTTCTAAACAGTAAGTATAATCATTTACCATTTCTCTTTGCAGACTAGGTTTCCCAATGACATTATTTGGAGAACTCATTGCTTTCACTTAATTACTTTTTCTTTACAAATTATTTTCTGTTCACTTGAGATCTTTTAATGTACTTATAGTCAATGAACTGATTTTCATGATGTCACATGAATTAGATCTTTACACAGTATATACATTGATCATAATAGTCAATGACACAAAGGACCTGAATTTTGAAAAGAATAATTATCACAAGGATTCCAACATCAAAGTGCCTACGTTTGCCCCACTACTTCATTCTTCTAAACTGAAAAGGACTATAGGGAACAGATGACCAAGTAGAAATCTTTAGGCAAAGATTATGGTAATATACTTGCCAACTGAATCAGGGAAAGTCAGTCCAGAAAGACCAATGAGAACAGTCTAAATTTTTTTAGGCTGAAAGACTTAAAACCAGTACTCAAGGTTCACAGCAAGACCAATGTACTTTGCAAATTCCGAGACAGAATCTAAAAGTATCTTCCTTTTCAAAACACAGGAAATTAAGCAAAAAAAAAAAAAAAAGGTAACACTTTCATCATACTTGGATTCTAACATTTGAAGAAGCTTGGTTAATTAGAAATGTATCTGAATATTTAACTAAAGTATGGAGCAAGAACATTTAAATTAACCTTTTCATTATCATCATTATCTCTTCATCCTCTCAGTCACCACCACAATGGAGAAGCTATGCTTGCCACTCATGTGGACAATAGGGTCATAAGTCTTGGCTTTAGCATGCAGTACCTGCTGTGGTACATATTCTTCTGTTAATGAGCATGCATAACTCTTCATTCCTAAGGAACTGTCTCTGCACATTAAAGGATACGTAATTTTTATAATCCCAGAAAGAAGTAAATACAGCTCATTGAGTTTTCTATGGGAGGACTTGGAGAGTATAATTACCATGACCGGCCAATATCTTCAGGCAATACGGTGGTTCCTTTTTAAAACTAGGGCTGCACTTTTTTTTTTTTTTTTTTTTCAAATATGATACAACCAAGTTACCACGTGTATTTGTAACTAAATATAAGGTAAAAGCAAATTTTAGATGCCACATGGGTGTGTTCAGTGGCCTGTACCTACAGTTCTTCTCTCCAGGACAAGTCCCAAAGCATGGGAGTCACTTGTTCTCATACAGAGAGCAGGAAGTGCCTGAGCATTTAGGCATTCCATACACTCTGTGAGCCACTTGCCTTAACTGGGGAATACTCTAAGGTATCATTTATATCCACAATGTTGATGTGCAAAAGACTTTTCACATTTGGGATGCATTCAAATTTTAAGTTATTTTATTTCATGAGAAGTAGAAGAAAAGTATTAAAAGTGCACCACAATAGATATGACACATACCAAATGCTCAATAAATGGTAGCTAGTGTTATTTTTGATCATTATTGCTGTAACTATCATTAAGAAAAACTCCAAGGGATTATCACATGCTTAAAAATATAAAGGAAACAACTGAAATTCAATTTCAAAATGTTTATGGGATTTGACAAAACTTGTACAACACAAAGAATGAACCCTAATGTAACTATGCACTTTGGTTAATAATAATATATCAGTATTGGTTCATTCATTATAATAAATGCACCAGAGGAATGCAAGACATTAACCTGCGTGCAGGGGAAAAGGGATACTTGGGAATTCTCGCATAATCTTTCTGTAAACTAAAGCTGTTCTTAAAAAGTCTACTAAAATCTTTAAAAAGAATGATAAAATATCTGAATAGTTCTATAAAAATGTTTATGGAATTTCAGCTATGTTCTAAGTTCTTCATAACACAATTGTGGAAAAAGTTTGTCAGAAGAAAATTTTGCAGAAGGAATTCTAGCTCAATGACATTCTAAGGCTGGGGAAACAAAGTTCTGCAACTAAATCAAAGCGAATCTGAAAGACAACAGCTATTTTAAAGATAAATGTTCAAATGACTTTATATTACTTGGTATATCAAACCAACGTGAAAAATATTAACTCAGGACTTCCCATGCTAAATACTTTATTACTTGAGCAGAAGACAAAGACATACACACACACAGAGGCAGTACTTCCTTTCTACGGCACTGCACATAAAAATGATTGTGCAACCATGCACAATCATCATTGTGATCACCAATGAGAAACATTACAATTCCATGACCTTTAAAAATGTTTGTAAAGACATTAAAAACTCTTTTATTGTCATTTATAAATGGATGGAAATAAAAAAATTAAAACTAGTATTTAGTTGATACAGTGTAATTTAAAACATTAGAAACACTGAGAACTAACATGCCTTATGTATTTGTAAAAATTTACCAAGAGTAGTTGAACAGTGCTCAAATTCTTCTCATCAGAAAGTTTATAATAATAGGTCTTGATGAACCATCACATTCTTTTCTAAATTTGGATCAGATTTCTGTATTTTCACCTTTCATTGTAGTGAAAGGTTCTTTTAATGTGAAATTATTTGTTTTTGTCACTTTCTGTGGGACATCTTTATCCATGTTGTGACAACTGCTTTCAATGGTCAATAAGTTAGCCTTGACAAAGTTCTTCTGGCTGCAAATCTAGAGTCTCTTTAAGAGTGGTAGAGTCAATATTCCCATGAATAGCTATTTCTTCTATGAAAGTGTTGTGGTAAGTATTGATGTGGGTGAAGAGAAGGGCAATGTACCAAATGTGAGTGATCAACATTGAGGAAGAGGAAGAGATAGAGAGGTACATGGGAGGTGCAGACAACAAAGATGAACCCTTTTGCACATACAGTACTGCATTGTCAGTGAAGGCAAATATGGATATACGGGTGGATAGATGGGTGGACAGGGTGGATGGGTTGAACCATTAGGTACATCTATGAAGCAGGAGCTCTGGTAGCGTAGTGCCTAAGGCACTCAACTGCTAACCAGAAGGCTGGCGGTTCAAACCCACTAGCCACTCCTCAGAAGGAAGGTTGGGCAATCTACTTTCACAGTGATACAGCCTTGCAAATCCAAGGAGGGCTTGCTATGAGTCGGGTCTGACTCGACGGCACATAACAACAAAAACATGAAGCAGGGAGTGTACCCAAGACCATGCATAGTGTTGGCAGACAAGGTTTCTACAAGTGTATTGCTATGTTCTATAAGAATTCCCAGGTACATAGTAGAGCAGACAAGAGACAAGGATGAAGTCACCTCTTGGCCACAGCCAGCTATCCAGAGGGAGTGAGTAGTAGTTGGACCTGTAGGCTCCAGACCATAGTCACTGGGGACATCAAGCTCAGTTAGCATAACATACTACACAAAACATTGCTCCACTTCCTACTTTGGTGAGTAGCAACTGGGATCTTAAAAGCCTGCAAGCAGCCATCTAGATGCAACGATGGGTCTCTCCTCATCCAGAGCAAAGAAGAATGAAGAAAACCAAAGATTCATGGAAACAATTAGTCCAAGGGACTGGTACACCACATGATCCTCAGCCTATATGACTGTGAGATCAAAAGAACAAGATGGTGCCTGGCTACCACTGTCAACCACTCAGAGGGGGATTTATGTAGGAGATCCTGGATAGAGTGGGAGAACAATATGGAACAAAACTCAAAATCATTTGGAAAAAAAAGGGACCAGGTTTGCTGGTCTGATGGAATCAGAGCCTGATGGAATCACTGAGACTACGGCCCCTAGCTGCCCTTTGGGTCTGGAATTGAACCCACTCCTGTGGCTTCCACCAAACAAAAGATAGGTATATGAGCTGAACATATACACTAGGTAGATACACTCCTTGGAGAGAACAATTATGGGAGAATAGAAGGGCTATGTATGCACAGAGAGACAGTAGGAGGGGAGCTGTTGCATTGTGGTAAATTGTAGTCAATGTCATGAGACAAAGTATATGTGAACTGCTGTATGGAAAATGAATTTGCTCTGTAAACCTTGACCCAAGTCACAATTTTTAAAAAAGAAACAAACAAACAAAAAAGTGTTCTGGTACTTAAGTTTGTGTGTCAACTTGGCTGGACCTGGTTGAGTGCCTAGGCAGTTGGATGTAGTTATTCCCCATGGTGAGATTGGTAATTAACTCCATGGTGGAATCTACTAGAGCAACTGAGTAAATGCTTTAGGGATGTGGTCTGCTTTCCACATTTAAGAAACAGCTTTGGGAATGGTCTGTAGCTGGTACACTTGAACCCTACATGTAACCAAGTCATCGTTCAACAGCCTGCCATGCTCTGCCGATCTTGGGACTTTCAATGGGCATGAATCAATGGCCTCCTGGGTTGTTTGGTAACACTGGGACTGTGCCTTTTTACTTGTCAACCTTGTGTTTATCAGTCTCAACAGCCAGAAGCTGTCTGAGTGAAGAAAAGCCTCTAGCTTCAGTGGGCTGGGAGCAGGAGGCAAAACTGAAGCCCAAGGTTGAGGGGCTTTCACCCAGCCCCTAGAGCCTCACTTTGAATTCTTAAAGTGACTTCAAACAGACTTAAAGCCTCCAAACTGTAAGAAAATAAACTCCTGTTTGTTCAAGCATTCCATTGGTGGTATTTTCTGTTAGAGCAGCACAGAGGTAACCAATACAAATGTGATTTGAAGTTCACTTCCAGAATTAACAATATTCATTTCTTTGCTGCACTTTCATTCTTGATGACCAATTCCCTCTTTGACTATCCATTTTTGTGAAATGTTACTTGAATTTATCCTTGGGAGAAAAGGGGGCAACAGAACTACATGCTTTGCTATCTGTGCATGAACTGAATAACAGATGCAAAGTGACCAATCATGGACAGATTTTTTGAAAGAGTGATGTGATTAGTCCTTGATTAGGATGAGTAGCTGTTATTTCCACCATGACCTGTAGACTGAAGATCTAGCAGGGGCTTTTGTATTTCACGCAATTACTTGGTTAACTGAAATTTAAACCATTTTGCTGGAGGACTAGTATCACTTAAACACAGTAACTAAAATTCATGTACATTGGAACTGTGCAAAAGCAAGGAGTGCCTGCATAGACACACATACACACACATACACACACACACATGCAGGTACATATACATAGAGAGTCATCTCTGATGAGTTTTTCTTTAAGAAGACAAGAAATCTGTCAAAGAAGAGAATTTAAAAGAAATAGTCTGATGTGTTGGTGACACTAAAAAGGGTGAGATTCCTCAAGGCTGGATGCCAGGCCTCCCCCACTCAATAGATTTAAAGAGGCTTTCATTGACCACGTAGGTGAAACAGAATGAGATGATAACATATCTCAACCACTATTTGGACACTAATTAGTTCTTTAAGCACATTGATTATCTCCCTGCAACAACCTTGCAAGTAGTAAGTTGGATTTCCAAAGAAGAATTTGTTCTTCCAATCAATCTAACATCTATATTTAAGTTCTGCTACATTATGCTCTACGACTGATTCTGAAATCACAGAAACGCAGCCTGTGTGTTAAAGGTGCCATAGATCTGACATTTATGAAAAGTACCTGGAAATTCCTACTCAGCTTTCAGGTCTCAGGTTAAAAATCATCTTCAGAGAACCTGAGATTAGGTGATCACTGTCCAGCAGTATCCATTCCCTTGGGGTGCTATACTTTTGCTTTATGGCAGACAAGTATTTATTTATTTAATGCATAGTAAATTGTGCTCACACTCTGCCCAGGCAGTGTTCTAAGAATGGTGGCGTAGTGCTTAAGGCATGTGACTGTTAACCAGAAGGCTAGAAGTTCAAACCCACCAGCTACTCCTCAGAAGGAAGGCTGGGCAATCTACTTCTGTAGTGATACTGCCTCAGAAACTCAAGGAGGGGTCTCCATGAGTCAGATCTTGAAGGCAGTGAGTGAGTGAGTGAGTGAACAGATTTAATCTTCACAGCAATTTTAATCACAAATTCATTTTTGTAATAAAGATACTAGAGTGGATGCTCCATAAGGACAGAGATCACATCTGCCTTGTTTATCTTTGTATCTCTGTGACTAAGCACAATGCCTAACAAGTACTAGGCTCTAGACAAATGCTTATTTCACCTGTTCTAAGCATTCCTAGGTTGAACTATTGAGTGCACATATCCCTTAATTTGATAATACAACTTTTCAATACAGAAAAGCATGATCACTTGCCTATAAGCTTGTTTGTGTGAGTTTTCCTTTTACAAAAGCACAGGAATATTTGTTGCTTGAATTAAGTGGGTGATTTTTACTAAGGAGACCTGGTGGTGCAGTAGTTAAAGCACTCAGCTGGAAAAGGTTGGAAGTTTGAACCCAACAGCCACTCTGATAGGGAAAGATGTGGCAGTCTGTTTCCATAACGAATTACTCTTGGAAACGCTATGGAGTAGTTCCATTCTGACTTATAGTGTCATTATGAGGCTGACTTGACTTGATAGCATTAGGATTTTTGGTTTGGACTTTTTCTATTAAAATTCAAATTTGGTATCTGCAGAGAAAAAAGGAACAGAGAAAAGATTTGAGGACAACAGTCCTCTGAAGTGCTGCTCTCTAAATTTGTCTCAGTTAAGTTCCCATTTATAAAGTTGCATGTTCTTTCAATATCTGTATATATTATTTTGAATGCATTTTATTGAAATACAATTTATGCACAGTGAATGCAATTTCTTTCTTTCTTTCTTTTTTTTTTTTTTTTTTAGTGTTCTCTCCCCTCCCCTCCCACCCCTGGCAACCAATAAAGAAAGTTTCCTTCCACATATAAACCTTCCCTTGACCCTCCACAACAACGAACTAATACTATATTTGTCCTTCTGTGAATGACTTTTTTCACTCAGCATAATGTCCTCCAAGTTCATCCATATTATGCAGTGTTTTGCAGACTCTACATTATTCTTTAGTGCTGCATAGCATTCCATTATGTGCATGTACCATAGTTTGGTCATCCAGTCTTCTGCTATAAATCTTAGAGATAAGTCCCTTGCCAGATATGTAATTGTCGGCAAATATGAATTTGCTGCTGTCATTTTTGTTATGTGCTTTTTCATGGTGTCTATTTCTTTGTTCCATATAATTTTCTATGCTGAGCTCATTTTGCTATGAATCGTGTTATCACTTCCTTCATTGCTATCATTTTAGTATTTGCTGGATATTTATACCGGTCCTCTTTTTTGATGTTAAGGTTCATCATTTTTCTTTGAGGTTACCCTGTGATTTATACTTTTTTTCCCAAGTTTAAAACAGTCCATTCTATCTTGCAGTTGTCTTGACTTCCCTACCATCTAGAAGTTCTGTAACAAGACAGTTTTTTCCCTCTTTTGGTCTGTAATTGTCCTCATTTGTCAATTGATGTCTCCCAATATCTGTATATATTATTTTTAAGTGTATTAATAAATGTTATAAGTCATGTTTAAAAGCAAGTAATTTAAATGGTATAATTAGAAAACAGGAATAATTTTTAATATTTTACCTATATCCAAAGTTTTATCTTGCATATCCGCAGGGGTAAACACTCCTTTACTTCTGACAACACTCAATGATAATTATTATCCCCAAATCAAGTGTCAGTGACTTCTTCGACTTCTTGTACTGATGTTAGATTACAATTACTGCAGTTGTGTGGTATGTGTTTTGCTTCCTCTGGCACCCTATCCCACCTCTTATGAAATGTTCTGATGACATGTGAACTGGTCAAATGGAAGAGAAGGAAGATTGAGAAAAAGAAACAAAGAATGTAAACAAATCTGTAAACAGTTCTAAACAGTTCTTTGCTTTAGTCAAAAGTTAGCCCAAACTATAAAATACATAGTATTTTTTTTAATTCCTAGAAATATTATGGAATTTTGCTTTGTTTTGTTTTCATTCTTTAATTTTAGTCACTTGTGCTTATTTCAGTTGTAGCATAGTGGCTAAGACACTTGCCTGCTAACCAGACGGCTGGTGGTTCAAATCCACCAGCCACTCCTCGGAAGGAAGGTTGGGCAATCCTACTTCCGTAGTGATACTGCCTCGGAAACCCAAGGAGGGGTCACTATGAGTCGGGGCCGACTCGACGGCACATAACTACAACAACAACAAGCATTCCTAGGTTGCACTATCTTATATGTCTATTCTAATTCTAATCTTTTACTGAATATAGAGAAAAGGAGTTTTAAATTTATCACTAATTAATATTTGAGGCTGACTTGAAAGTTCTCTAAGGGCAGAAGCCATGTCTATCTTTTCCACCATTATATCCTCAGCACATTATCTGTCTCTCAAAAAATATTTGCTTAATAAGTGAATTAACAGGATAGGGGTAAGTTCTAGAGATCTCTATGTACAGTGATTCCATTGGTGAGTGAAAAGTATTCGTAGTCTTTTAAAAAGATCCATTTAAAGATTATCCTTCAATACAAAGAAAAATTTCTTAAATTTTTGTTTTATTTTTTAAAAGAGAGAACAAAGGAAACAGCTACATTGGCAGGTTTCTTTGATTTGGATTATTCTGATTATTTTATATGTCAAATAGACAAATTAACAGTGATAATGTTTGGTAGTCCAAATTCAGTACTCTCAGCTTGTCATTAAAAATTACAAAGCACTATCTAGATTTTCCATCCTGCTACTTTCCTCATTAATGAGTTAAATACAGTTTAACATATGTTCATTACATAGTTGTGTGAACATCATCCTTTTAACTTTTCTTGGATCTTGGAATTGAGGCAAAAGAACTTTTACTTTCCTGATTGTATTTTTCTATTGTTTTTTTTCTTAGTTGTGTCTTTTTTATGTTTCTAGTTTTTGGCCAAGTTGATTCTTGTTATGATTTACACCCAGCCAACAGGTTATGCCCCATATGTAGCAACTTTGACTTGGAATTTGGCTTTATGCTCTGAAATTTGGTAGTTTTATTTTTTTGACAAAGAGACAAGGAGTACTCTATCAGATGAGAGACAATAGAAAATTTGATTTGTTTGCCTTTCTTTTTGTCTGTTTTTGCAAAGTTATGTCTTACTTCCATTGGGAAGTAGAATAGCTCTTTCAGATTGGAACTAATATATTTTCATATTCTAGGTTTAGTCTGACCCAGAGATGAAAATATATAACTGAAACTGCAACCTCTCTGAATGTCTGCATATCTATATTGAGGAAAACACTGGCCTCTTACATAAAATTTTGAAATAGTTTCCTAACTCCAGAGTTATTTTAAAGTTAGAGTATAAAGTCTTTAAATATAAAATATATCTGTTATAATTGGTTTATAAGCACTATATAGAATTAGCATTCTCAAAAATCCCAGAAGATATAGATACTAAATATCTTTGGTGGCGTAGTGCCTAATGCATTTGACTGCTAACCAGAGGCTGGTGGTTCAAACCCACCAGCCACTCCTACAAAGGAAGGTCAGGCAATCTACTTCCATAGAGATACTGCCTCAGAAACCCAAGGAGGGGTCCGGGTCGCTATGAGTCAAATTGACCAGACAGTAGTGAATTTGGTTTTTATTAAGAAAATTAAAAAAAAAAAAAAAAAAAAAAAAAAAAACGCCAAAAAAAAGACTCTGAAACTTGCCCTTGAATCCTTCTCAAAAGCAACTGGTTCAGAGCATTTTCCACAAGAGATGAAGTTTTTATAAACAAATCCTTGAGCAAATCAGACTACTGTCTCTCTTTTCAGTGTTTGGTTATTTTAATTGAAAAGAAACTTCATGTTTATTTGTTTCTTCTCTGATTTTAACCATGTAGAATATAATATAAGGAAAAAAAAATATATAACATTGGGTTTGTTTTTTCACTAAGATTCTAATAAAACTTCGGGTTTCAGTTCCAACATGTAAAGAACTTAGATGTCATTACTTCTGTTCATATAACAAGAAAAGCTATACAAAGGGAAGTGGGTTGCCTCCTTTAGGAGAGTAAAGAGCTCCTTTAGGAGAGTAGAGCTTTCCAATTTAAGTTGCCTTTTTAGGTAAAACAATTCACTTTAAAACAGCAAGATGGAGTTCTGGTAAGATGGCAGAATAGGCAGACAAACTCCACAGAGTCTCTTCAACAAAGAAAAGAAGAACCAATTAACACAGACACAGAAGATAATCTTGGAGTCCTGAGCTTTGAAAGGGAGGATACAGAAGTGGACTAAACTCCAACTAGTAGAAGAACCTTCATGGAGACACCGAAAAAGGAGGCATATGAAATTGGATTGTCAGGGATCCTGACGGCAGAGACAGCTTGGATATTCCCAAGTGGTATTAGAACCTAAGAATTAACCTAAAAATTGGCCCTGCTAGCCAGCGGCTACACAGAGGACTGCACTGGTGGCTGGTGAATAAAAAGAGAAGCAGTGAAAAGGGAGACGGGTTGAGCTGTGGGCTTGGCTGTCCAGAGGGCACAGCCATTTAGCATGTTTGCAAGTGGTTCAACCATTTTGGATATTTAAAGTGACAGCATTCTCTACGATTCCACAGACCTAAGAATAAGCCCCACTTGTTGGGGACTGCAAGGACATACCAGACAATAAGGACTAGAAAGGTGAGATATTCCCCTACTATTTT
>NW_006921839.1:5061101-5061946 GCF_000298275.1 Orycteropus afer afer | reverse complement strand
TTTTTATTATTATTCTTTCTTCTTCCCTTCCCAGGTTCTAGTTTTTGGCTTTTTCTCTCTTCCCTTTTCCTGGTTTCCACTTTTTCTGTCCTGTGGTTCTCTCCATTTCTTGTTTTTCTTTTTGAATTTTCCCATTTTTCATTCATTATTCTCCTATTTTACTTCTTTTCACTTATGCCCCCCTTCCCAGATGTTGTGGGGTATCTTTCCCCCCACTTTTTCTATTCATATTTCTTTTGGCTTTTAAAAGTACTTCTTTAAATATTTTTTCTCATATATTACCTTTCCTAGGTTTTTTGATATTTTGATTATTGTTTGTGCCTAACTGAGCAGGAGACAGCAGCCATGCCAGTATGACCCAACCACATCTGCCCTTCCTGCAGCTCCACTTACTCAGTGAGAGCCACCACTTCCTTCTGCAGCAAGCGGCCAATGATACACAACCACCAATAAAAGCCCGACTCACCCTTAACTGCTTTACAAACAGTTAACAGAAATTTAGGCAGCCACTCTCATTCTCTATCACACCCACCAGGAGACAGGTGCCTAAGTGCTACCAACTAGTGAATACAGAAGCACAGTATCCTTCTTACTCAGATACATCCAGAAAAAAAATAAAATGAAAATTTTGGGTGAATCACTCCAACATACAATCTCCAATTAAACATAAATACAACAAAGTCACAATGTCTCAGAGACAACAGAGCATCACAGTCTACACAAAGAAGCAAGATAAAGCAGTAGAAACCAGAAGCAGAGTACAGACCCAGAACACATCCCTGAGGAAGAAGTAGCATTGGAACTCCCTGATGAGGAATTCAAAATAATTATATTTAGCTACCTTC
>NW_006921839.1:5035811-5060536 GCF_000298275.1 Orycteropus afer afer | reverse complement strand
AGGACAGATTCCAAAAGAAAATCACCAAGACGTATCATCATCAAATTCACCAAAACCAAAGACAAAGAAAGAATCCTAAAAGCAGCATGGGAAAAATGAAAAGTTACCTACAAAGGGGAACCAATAAGACTAGGCTGTGATTTCTCAGCAGAAACTATGCAGGCAAGAAGACAATGGGATGGTACATAAAAAACCCTGAAAGAGAAAAATTTCCAACCAAAAATTATATACCCAGCAAAACTGTCCCTCAAATATGATGGTGAAATTAGGAGATTTCCAGATAAGCATAAATTAAGATAATCTGTTAAAACCAGACCAACCTTACAAGAGGTACTAAAGGGAGTCCTTTGGACAAAGAACCAATAATAGCAAGCAACAACCAATCATTAATACACATGACGACATAACCCAGAAACCAAGTCAGTTATGGAAGTATCCAAAGTAAATAAACTTGCAAGATCATAAACAAGGAACCAGAAACATCAATAGGTAAATGAGGACAACTACAAAATAAACAGAGGGAAAAAAGTGTAATTACAGAACCTCTAATTGTGAGGACGTCAAAGGAGCTGCAAGATAGAATGGACTGTTCTAAACTCAGGGAGAAAATTATAAATCACAAGGTAACCTCAAAGAAAAATGATAAACCTTCACATCACAGTAAAAAAGAGGAAAAGCACAAATATTTAGCAAATACTAAAACAACAGCAACAAAGGAAATGATAACACGATTCATAAACAAAATGAGCTTAGCACAGAAAGTTACAGGGAACAAAGGAACCAGGAACATGATGAAAAAACACAATAACATAATGACAGCAACAAATTCATACTTGTCAATAATTACACTTAATGTCAATGGATTAAATGCACCACTCAAGAGATGGAGAATTGCAGACTGGGTAAAAAAACATAACCCAACAATATGCTGTCTACAAAAGACACATTTTAGAGACAAAAACAAAAATAGACTAAAAATTAAGGTTCGAAAAAGATATATGAAACAAATGGCAATGAAAAAAAAGCTGGAGTGGCAATACTAATTTCTGATAAAATTTACTTTAAGACAAAACCACCATAAGAGACAAGGAAGGACATTATATAATGATTAAAGGATCAATCAAACAAGAAGACATAACTGTAATATATATCTATGGGCCCAATGAAAGAACCTCAAAATACACAAATCAGACTTTAATGAAATTGAAAAGACAAATAGATGACTCCACAGTCACAGTGGCAGACTTTAAAACACCACTTGCAATTAAAGATAGAACAACTGGAAAGAAACTCAACAAAGACACAGAGAGCTAAACAATACAATCCACCAACTTGAACTTATAGACATCTACAGAGAATTTCACTCAACAACAGCACAATATACATTCTTTTCCAGGTTACATGGAACATTCTCCAGGACAGAGCATATGTTAGGCCATAAAGCAATCCTTAATAAATTTATAAACATTGAAATACTGCAAAGCATCTTCTCAGATCACAATGCTATCAAATTAGAAATCAACAATGTTATTGTTGTTATGTGCTGTTGAGTCGGACCCGACTCATAGCGACCCCTCCTTGGGTTTCCGAGGCAGTATCACTACAGAAGTAGATCACCCCATCTTCCACAATAGGAAGATAAATAAAAAGAGCAAACACTGGAAACTGAATGACACTCTTCTTAAAAATGACTTACTAAGAGAAGAAATAAAAAATGAACTTAAAAATTCCTTGAATCAAATGAGAACGAAAACACAACATATCAAAATCTTTGGGACACAGCAAAAGCAGTGATAAAAGACCAATTTATAGCAATAAATGCACACACCAAAAAAGAAGAAAGAGCCCAAATCAACACCTTAACCCAACATCTCTAAAAAATAGAAAAAAAACAGCAAGAAAAGCCTACAGTCACCAGAAGAAAGGAAATGATAAAGATTCAAGCAGAAACCAATGAAACAGAAAATAGAAAGACAATAGAAAAAAATCAACAAGACTAGAAGTTGTTGGTTTTTTTGAAAAGATTAATAAAATTGACAAACCACTGACAAATTTAACAAAAGAAAAAAGGGAGAAAATACAAATAACAAAAATAAGAAATGAATTGGGTGGCATCACAATAGAACTAACTGAAATAAAAAAAGATAACATCAGGATACTAAGAACTATACACCAAAAAACTTGAAAATCTAGAAGAAATGGACAGATTTCTAGAAACACTACTTACCTAAACTAACACAGGCTAAGGTGGAAAAGTTGAACTGACCCTTAACAAAAGAAGAAATTGAACAGGTCATAAAAAATATTACCAACAACAACAACAACAAAAGTCCTGGCCCAGAAAATTTCACCGGAGAATTCTACTAAACATTCAGAGAAGAACTGATGCCAATTCCACTCAAACTATCCCAGAACAGAGAAAAAGATGGAATCCTCCCAAATTCATTTCATGTGGTAAGCATAACCTTGAAATGAAGACCAAGCAAAGACATCACTAAAAAGGAAATCTGCAGACCAATATCCCTCATGAATATAGATGCAAAAATCTTCAGCAAAATCTTAGCCAGTAGACTCCAATAACATATCCAAAAAATCATACATTATGACCAAGTGTGGTTCATATTGGGTATGCAAGGATGGTTGAACATTATAAAAATAATCAATGTCCTCCATCACATAAATAAAACAAAGGAAATGAACCACATGATCATATCAATAATGCAGAAAAGGCATTTGATAAAATCCAACACCCATTCCTGATCAAAACTCTCAGCAAAATAGGAATAGAAGGGACTTTCTTCAGTATAATAAAGGGCGTTTATGCAAAACCAACAGCCAACATTATTTTCAATGGAGAGAGACTGAAACCATTCCTCTTGAGAACAGGAACCAGACAAGGATGCCCGCTATCTCCACTTCTATTCAACATTGTACTGGAAGTCCTAGTCAGGGCCATAAGGCAAGAAAGGGAAATCAAAGGCATCCAAATTGGTAAGGAAGAAGTCAAACTATCCCTATTAGCTGATGATATGATCCTATACCTAGAAAACCCAAGAGACTCAGTCAAAAATCTACTGGAACTAATTGAGAGATTTAGCATCGTGGCAGGATATAAGATCAACATCCAAAAATCAGTTGGATTCCTCTACACCAGCAAAGAGATTGCTGAAAAAGAAATAAGGAAATCAATACCGTTTACAATAGCTACCAAAAAATAAAATACTTGGGAATAAATCTTACCAAAGACACAAAAGACTTGTACAAAGAAAACTACAAAAGACTAGTTCAAGAAACCATAACAAATCTGCATAAATAGAAGAACATACCTTGCTTGTGGATAGGAAGACTGAACATTTTGAAAATGTCAATTCTACCCAAAGCAATCTATACATTCAATGCAACCCCAATTCAGATCCCATCAACATTCTTTAAGGATAAAGAAAAAACAGTCACTAACTTTATATGGAAAGGAAAGAGACCTCGGATAAGCAGAGCACTATTGAAGAAGAAGAACAAAGTAGGAGGTCTCACACTGCCGGAACTCAAAACCTACTATTACAGCCACAGGAGTCAAACTGCCTGGTATTGGTACAATGACAGACACATAGACCAATGGAATAGATTTGAGAACCCAGAAATAGATCCATCAACCTGTGGTCAGCTGATCTTTGACAAAGGGCTAAAATCCATTAAATAGGGAAGAGATTGTCTGTTTTACAAATGGTGCTGGCAAAACTGGACATCCATGTGCAGAAAAATGAAGTAAGATTTGTACCTCACACCATACACAAAAACTAACTCCAGGTGGATCAAAGACTTAAATGTGAAACCTAAAACTATAAAGTTCTTCAAGGAAAAAATAGAGGCAATTTTAAGGGCCCTGTATTAGGCATGAATGGACTATCAAGCATAACCCAAAATGCACAACAGCAGAAAAGAAACTAGATGAATGGGATCTTATAAAAATTAAAGTTTTATGTGCTTCCAAAGACTTCTCCAAAAGAGTGAAAAGAGAAGTTACAGATTGGGAAAAAATATTTGGCAATGACATATCTGACAAGGAACTTATTTCTAAAATTTATAGAAAACTCCAACACATCAACAACAAAAGACAATCCAATTAAAAAATGGGCAGAAGACATAAATAGACACTTCACCAAAGAGGATATTCAGGTGGCCAATAAACACTTGAAGAAATGTTCATGATCATTAGCCATTGTTGTTATGTGCCCTCGAGTCACCCCCGACTCACAGCGAACCCTCCTTGGGTTTCCAAGGCATTATCACTATGGAAGTAGATCACCCAACCTTCTTTCTGAGGAGTGACTGGTAGGTTCGGACGGCCAGCCTTCTGTTTAGCAGTCAAGTGCCTTAGGCACTACGCCACCACAGCTCCCAGAAATAGACGGCCTGGTCTGCCTTTCAGGGAGTGGCTGGTAGGTTTGAACAGCCAGGCTTGCGCTTGGCAGGTGAATGCCTTAGGCCCGAGGCCATCCCTTAGGGCTAGTAGAGAGATGCAAATCAAAACACCATGAGATACCATCTTGCCCCAGCACTAGTAGCAAAGTTCAACAAGACAGAAAATAACAACTGTTAGCAAGGATGTGCAAAGAATGGGACTCTCATACACTGCTGCTAGGATTGTCAAATGGTACAAACACTGTACCATTTGTGGTAAGCAGTATGGGGATTCCTTAAAAAGTTGGAATTAGAAATACCATTTGAGCCAGCAATTCCATTACTAGGTATATATCCGGAAGAAGTGAGAGCCAGGACAAGAACACATATATGCACACCCATGTTCATCGCAGCACTATTTACAATAGCAAAAAGATGGAAACAACCAAGGTTCCCATCAACAGAAGAATGGACAACCAAACTATGGTACATGCACACAATGGAATACTATGCAACCCCTAAAGAATAATGTAGAATCTGCAAAACACCACATAACTTGGATTATATGGGTGAACTTGGAGGACATTATGCTGAGTGAAATAAGTCAATCACAGGAAAAATATTGTATTAGCCCATTATTGTAAAAAGTCAAGGAAAGGCTTATATATGTCGAGGAAAGGTTATATATGGGAGGAAATTTTCTTTGTTGGTTTTCAGGGGTGGAAGAAGAGGTGAGGGAACAATGATAGATAGGTAGAGACAAGTATTGATTTGGGTGAAGGGAATAGCAATGTATCAAATATGAGTGATCAACACAGTGGCATTGAGGAAAAGGAAGACATAGAGAGGTGCATGGGAGGTACAGACAGCAAAGATGAACCCTTTTGCACATATAGTACTGTGTTGTCAGTGATGCAAACATTGATATATGGGATAGATGGGTAGGCAGGCTGAACTATTAGGTATGTCTATGCAGGGGTGAGTGTGCCCATGACTATGTATAGGGTTGGCAGACAAGGTTTCTACAAGTGTATTGCTATGTTCTGTAAGAATTTCTAGGTACATAGTAGAGCTGACAAGGGACAAGGTTGTAGTCACTTCTTGGCCACAACCAGCTACCCAGAGGGAGTGAGTAACTGGAACTACCTGTGGGCTTGGGACCATGGTAGCAGGGGACATCAAGTTCAATTGGCATAACATACTACACAAAAACATTATTCTACATCCAACTTTGGCAATTAGCAACTGGAATCTTAAAAGCTTTCAAGCAGTCATTTAGATGCAATGATGGGTCTGTCCTCGTCCAGAGCAAAGAAAAATGAGGAAAACCAAAGATAGATGGAAACAATTAGTCCAAGGGACTGGTACACCATGTGATCTTCAGCCTACATGACTATGAGACCAGAAGAACTAGATGGTGCCTAGCTATCACTGTCAACCACTCAGAGGGGAATCTATGTAGGAGATCCTGGATAGAATGGGAGAATAATGTGGAACAAAACTCAAAATCATTAAAAAAAAAAAAAAAAAAAAGGACCAGGTTGGCTCGTCTGACAGAGCCTGGTGGAAGCCCTGAGACTATGGCCCCTAGCTGCCCCTCAGGTCTGGAATTGAACCCACTCCTGTGGCTTCCTGCCAAACAAAAGACAGGCATATGAGCTGAGCATTTACATTAGGTAGATATACTCCTTGGAGAGATCAACCATGAGAGAATAGAAGGGCTGACAGAACAGAAAGGAGACAGCTCAGGGGCCTGGAGTGCATGGGCGGGAAGGACCCAGAGAAGAGGTAACTATGGGGAGGAAGTGGGAAGATAGCTGTTGCATTGTGGGAAATTGCAGTCACTGTCCTGAGACAAAGTGTATGTGAACTCCTGTATAGAAAAGGAATTTGCTTTGTAAATTTTCACCCAAATCACAATAAACATTAGAAAGAAAGAAAGAAAAGCTGAACCAATTGAAATTAACAATTTTTTTCTGGGGACCTTTAAGAGAACTGAGGTTGCAAGACAAACATCCACCCGAAAATCTGGATGGATAGGCAAATACAAAGAGTAACAGCCAAGATCAGTTTACCTGGAACAGAAACCAGTGGAGTGATAAACTAGTAGGAACATTTAAAAGGTAATTTTGACAAATATCTGGAATTTGAGTGGGGAGTAATGTGAGCGGGAGAAACTCCTGGGGATCGTAGTTTCAGAGGGGTCACATACTATTGTGGGTTTTATCTCTAGGATTCCCACCAGTTTCTCACAGTGGAAAGTCAAGAAAGCTCTCCCAGCTCTGACAGGGGTAGGAGATAAATAACCATTATAAAGTACACCCAGAACCTTCTGTATAACAAAGTTGTACTCTCCAGGAAAAAAAAAAAAATTACTTCACCGTATCCCAGCAAGTGAAAGGACATTTCTCTCACTCCAGCCTCCTCCAGCTTTCCTGCCTTACCTTAAGGGGAATTTAAAAAGCTAAGAACACTTGTTGAAATCACAGCACAGGGACAAAGACCAATAAAAAAGTGAGCTTTAATGTTACAGAATTCTTTCCCTTCCCACAACTTTCACGGCACAAAGAAGGCACTTGTATGAAAACAGTACATTACAACTGAAAGAGCTACAAAACATAGACTCTGTTTAAGGAGGAATTCTTAGGGAAACCCAAAGACAACAAAAGAGACCTAAACAATGACACTAAAGTAATTTCTAAATGGAACATAGGCCAAAGAAGAAGTCTTAAGGCAAATTTAAAAATATTTTTAACTAAAGGAAAATTAATAAAAAAAAATTGAACTCATCAAGTTTTGGGGGAGTGCAGTAAGAGTAATGATTAGAGAAATTCTCTTATCATTAAGTGTATCCTTTAGAAAGGAATAAGATGAAAATTCAGTAATTTAGGTTTACCTTAGGAAACTAGAGAAAAAAGAACAATTTCAGCACAAAGCAAACAGAAAAACAGTACTAAAATTTATAAGAGAAATCAGTGAAAACAATAGAGAAAATAACAAAAAAACCAATAGCTGTTTCTTTGAAAAAAATTGATAAATCATAAGCCTCTAGCCAGGCAAGTCAATAGTTATTGTCAGAAATGAAAGATGACCATGACAATTTGTCTAATGGATATTAAAAGGATAATAAAGGAATAATAAGAACAACTTTACACCCAGAAATTTGATAAATGAAATGGATCGATTCCTTCAAAGATACAAACTATCAAAAGTTACACAAGGAGAAATTGATAATCTGAATATAAAGTAAATTAAATCATTAATTACCAGTTTTCCAAAAAAGAAAACACCAGGTCCACATTCTATCATTGGTGAATTCTTCTAAAGACATGATACCAATTCTCAGGAATTACAGAAACTCGCAGTTGAGGCAATAGTACCTAACTCATTCTATGAGGCCAGCATCACCCTAAAACCAAAACCAGATAAAGACATTACAGAAAAGGAAAATTACAGACCAACAGGTTTCATAAAAGTAGTCTTGGTGGCACAAACAGTTATGCACTAGGGTGCTAACAGAAAGGCTGGCAGTTTGGACACAGCAACTCTGCAGGAGAAAGATCTAGCGATCTGCTTTCATAAAGACCGCCAAGAAAGCACTCTAGGGAAGTTCTGCTCTGTCACATGGGGTCATGATGAGGTGAAATTGACTCAATGACACCTAACACAGCAATGTCTCATGAACACAGACACAAAATTCCCCAACAAAATATTAGCAAATGAAATCCAACAATACATGAAAGGAATTACACAACATGAGCAAGCGAGATTTATGTCAGGTATGCAAGTCTTGTTCAACATTCAAGGGGGGACACAGATACTTGTACTCCAGTGTAGACTGCAGCACTATTAACAATAGCCAAAAGGCGGTAACAGCCTAAATTTTCAGCAACAAATGAATGGAGAAACAAAAGGTGATATATACATACAATAGAATATTACTCAGCCATAAGAGAAATGAAATACTAGTATATGCTTACAGCATGCTTGAAAACATTACACTAAGTGAAATAAAATCAGTCATGAAAGAATAAATGTTGTATGATCCTAGTTATATGAGTATCTAGAATAGGCAACTCTTATGGAAACCAAAGATTGTTAGTGGTTACCAGGGGTAAAGCAGAAAGGAAGGGGAAGAGGAGTCATTCTTTTCTCTTTCTTTTTTAAATTGTGATTTGGGTGAAAGTTTACAGAGCAAATTCACTTTCCATACAGCAGTTCACATACACTTTGTCTCATGATACTGACTACAATGTACCACAATGCAACAACTCCCCTCCCACTTCCTCCCCGATAGTTACCTCTTCCCTGTGTCCTTCCCTCCATGCACTAAAAGGAGTCATTCTTTAGAAGGCAGTGATCTTCTTTAAAGAATGACAAAAAAATTGAGACATGCATACAGGTGATGGCTGAACATGTTAAAAAAACAATTAATGTCACTGAATTGTACACATGAAGAATGTGAAAGAACAAATGTTTTGTTACATATTTAGCAAAATAAGTATCAATTAATGTAATCTACCGTATCAATAGACTAAAGAAAAATCTTTTGATAATATTAATGCAGACATGATTCTGACAAAACCCAACACCCATCCATGACAAAATCTCTCAGAAAACTAGGAATAGAGGAAAACTTCAACTGAAATCCCAGCAAGTGGTATTGTTGATACTAACAAAGAGGTTAATTAATATAAACTTCCTAAACTCCTAATACTGGCTTACTGATTAGATTTTTTTGTTGTTGTTAGTTACTGTCAAGTCAATTCCAACTCATGGCAACCCTGTGTATGCAGAGTAGCAGAACTGTTCTACAGGGTTTTCAACTTTTCAGAAGTAAATTGCCAAGCCTACCTCCCAAGTCTTCTCTGGGTGACACAGAATCGCCAACTTTTGGCTAATGGTAGAGCATGATTAGGAGCTCTGATGGCACAGTGGTTAAACATTCAGTTGCTAACCAAAAGGGCTTGCAGTTCAAACCCACCAGCCACTCCATGGGAGAAAGATGAGGCAGTCTGCTTCTATAAAGATTTCCATTGTTAGAAACCATATAGAGCAGTTCTACTCCGTCTTATAGGTTACTATGAGTTGGAATAGACTCAATGGCAGTGTGTTCTTTTTCTTTTTTTTTTTTTCCCCAAAGCACCCTCAACTGTTTACACCATCCACCACCCAAGACTCTTACTGCTCCTACTGATCAGACCCCACTTTCTTCAGGTCGATTCAACTCTTAACTCCTTGGGTTTCCAAGGTGGTATCTCTATGGAAGTAGATTGCCCCATCTTCCTTCCGCAGAGCAGCTGGTGGGTTTAAACCACCAACCATCTTGTTAGCAGTCAAATGCTTTAGGCACTGCACCAACAGACCTCCTTAATGACAAAAAAGCATGCTAGGAATAATTGGGCTTATTTATGGTTTATCCTTTTTTACTAACCTAAAGGTTGGTGGTATGAACCAACCCAGTGGCAATCTTCTGTATATATTATAACCAAAAAATCTATGGAGCAGCTTTACTCTGAAACACATTGGGTCACTATGAGTTGGAATGCTTTTTTTTTTTAATAGTTTTTAATTAGTTTAACATTAATTACTTATAAGAGCTGCACAGAAAGTGTTATCAAATAAAAAATCTGATTTAGAGAGGTTAATTTTGTATCACTCACTCACTGCCATCGACTTGGATCCGACTCATAGCGACCCCTCCTTGGGTTTCCGAGGCAGTATCACTATGGAAGTAGATTGCCCAACTTTCCTTCCGAGGAGTGACTGGTGGGTTTGAACAACACTTTAACCACTGCACCACCAGGACTCTTTTCTTTCCATATAAAGAAGTTGAATTTCCTCATGAAAACCTGCTACAATTCAGTAGTAAGTAGCTATTATTAAGTAGAATACTATGAATATTATGTTCTTTGGTGGTTGCCAGGTCATTGTGACATCTCAAGTCATCCTTTAGAGTATCACTTACCATGATTATATTTATTTCTAAATAAATATAGCACATGCATACATGCTACATGCATGAATATTTATTTCTACTGAAAGATATGGGAAAGTTGATCAAATGTTCACTGATACTAGGAATATAACTTGATTTTTTAAAAATTTTTTTAAAATAAATCTTTGACGTTGGCTTTAGTTTTCATTGCGATTGGTCTCATTCTTTAAAACAGAAGAAAGATATAATCAACTGAGTGTGTAATAATGAAATACTGGCTATGTTTCTTAATTTTATATGTAAAACATTTTAAAACTTTAAACCATTGGTGTTATTTTACAGAGATATTTCATAGTCATTCCTTGAACTATCAAATCATCCACACATGTAAGTCAATTCAAGTAAAAACTGCAAATACTTTTTAAATTTTTTCATATTACATAGGTCTGCCAACCCAGTGACGAATGGAATTTGGCATGATATTATGCTCAGTTGGCTCCAAGCCTTGCCACATTCACAATAACACTGCAGCAAATGAATATATTCAAGTGAAGCAAAACCAAAACCAAACTCAATGCCATCGAGTCAATTCCAATTCATAACACTGCCTGTTGGTTTCCAAGGCTGTAAATCTTTAAGGAAGCTGACTGCTCCATCTTTCTTCCATGGAGCAGCTCAAAGGTTCAAACCACCAACCATTTGGTTAGAAGCCAAATGCCTTAACCAATACACCACCAGAGCTCCTTAAAGCTCTGGTGAAGCAAGGTAGGCTGTAATTTATGAGTTGCTGAAAAATTATTATTCAATCAATGGAAACTGCTTAGCTAAGATAGGTTTTTTTTTTAATTTTCTTTTAAAAAAAGTCTCAGTCTTACCATGGCCCCCACATTTGACAATAAATTGTGGGTTAAAACACATGGTGTTGAGCCTTCTCTGAGATATACTCCGCCAACCTCAGAACTGTCTTAACTTTGCCCTCAGGTATCTTTGGTTTCCACCACACCCACAGCCTAGAAACTTTACATTAAGGAATTGTCCTTTTTTCTATACCAAACCATAGAGGGCTTTTGAAAGATAAAAAGTATAGATTGTATCTTTTTTAGCAAATAACCAGTCTGAACCACATTTTTATTAGAACTCTATAGTACAATTCAAATAAGTTTAAGAATAGTGACAGCACGACTGAAATTAAATGTATGCATGTGCTATAACCGGCTGATCACACAAATAATTATTAAATATAAACACATATGCTTTTGTAGATTTGTTGGAGAGATTCGTTAATTGCTTAATGAAAGATGTCTTTCAGATACTAATTCGTTCATTTAGTTCAACAGATTAAATTTTATATGAGAAGATATTAGCATGCATGCAATGAAGTGACAAGGACAACCAAAAAGCTTAAATGTTAATGGATAAAATATAATGGTCAAGTTATTTAAAAAACTAAATAGCATAATTTTCATTTTGTGTGCTTCCACTTGCTCTCTGTCTAGACAAAAAAAAATGGCCCTTTGAACATTCATTCCAACATTGCAATATCAATATTGTCTCTACATTTTTCTGAGTTGTAAATAAATCATAAAACTTTAAACAATGATAAATAATTCCAAGTAAACTAAGAGTGTGCATTTTCCATTTTGCAGAACCAGTGCAGTTGACCTTGGAAACGGAAGCAAATCTCTTTTTGTGCTATAGTTTTAAGTCATTATCTGATTTTATGGAAATTCTAGATGCGTAGTTTGCAGAAAGCTGTAATATAAAAATAGCTTGCTATCGTAGAGTTAATGTCAATATTGTTTTTGTGAAAGAAAATTACCACTTATGCCAACAGGCTTGTGTCTTCATTCCCCCCAGCCCTCTTAAACTGTGATTCAATCTGGTATAATCTTTTTTCCTCCCCCAGTAGGGTGCAGAGAGCCCTCTAGCTTCCAAGCCTGTTTCCTACTGAGGTACATATTGGCCAGCATACAGCTGCTCAGAACAACTATTTGCATCGACAATGGGGTCATCCCACCACGTTCTTTTCAGATCAATATGATTGGTACAAACAATAGTTTGATTTTGATTGCTCTATAGTACGCTTGGGTAGAGCCTCTGAATGCAAGTGAATTGCTTAGAAACAATGGGCTGGTTCATCATCCAAAGCGTCCCTTTTCAAACAGCTGCCTCCGCCACACTCACCCTGACAACGTCCAGAAAAACAGATGGTTTCAGCATTCATGGCCAGTTTAGTGAAAGCCCCTGAGTCAACCATTCAAGGCATGTTTTTTAATCTATTTGATATTAATGGATATTTTCTCCACCACAATTTTCAAATATGTTTAAATTCTCTTGCTGGGTCCAAATTTAAAAGAAGCAAGCAAAAGGGAAGAGCAAAAATCCCTTTATTAAGCCAGAATAGCCAGGTATTTTGTTAAAACTTCAGTGTAAGACCCTCATGCATCATATGTATAGTAATGTAGTAATTCTGTAACACAGAGAGGTAAATTAATAATGGAGCGTAGTTTCCCCAAGTTTGATCTCCCGAGATTCTATTGTCTATTCAAAGGCAGGCCTTTAAGATGACTTTAAAAGCAATGCTCCCTGCCTCCTCCCTCCCCTGCATCCCTAGTTCTGTTTCACAAGACATATCTGTTCACGTAATCGGATCCGAAAACACAAGTGATATGGTCATCCCTGTGTGTTGCATGACTCATTTATGTTGTTGTTGTTATGTGCCGTCGAGTCAGACCTGATTCATAGTGACCCCACCTTGGGTTTCCAAAGTGGTATCACTATGGAAGTAGATTGCCCAACCTTCCTTCCGAGGAGTGGCTGATGGGTTTGATCCACCAGCCTTCTGGTTAGCAGTCAAGTGCCTTAGGTACTATGCTACTAGAGCATTTCACTCATTTGTAGAATATATTAAAATACATTTTGCATTCAGTTGGTTTCAGTGGCTGTGAATACTCAAATATTGCTCCTGAATGTGTTTGTATTTTGATGCGTAGAAAGAAACAAAATCTAAGTGCTTGTGGCTACATCCCAGTACGATTTTACCCCTGTGTTTTTATAGAAAATTTTGAAAACAAGAAAATTTTTACCTGTCAGCTATGAGAAATATTTTTAATTTGAAATTAATTACTAGAAACAGGATAGTAAACAAGTTTAATTAGCATTTTCATTACTATGACACAAGATATAAAATTTGGGGAAATATACCTAATTCAATGTTACTTATCTTTCTAAATATCACCGATTTATTTCATGACAGTTTACAGTCAAAAAGGACAGTAAAAGGATACTTTGATGTACTTGTTAGGAATTGTTGTCTGCAGAAGGTATTTAATCGAAATCTGCATTTATAAATCCATAATATTGTATATGTAGCCCCCCACCTCTCCATTCCTCCTACCCCACCCCATCCCCAGTATCCAAAAACAGAGCGTTCCTATGAAATGTTTCATAAGCCAAAATGGCATAAAGTGATAGGCTAAATGGGCTTATGTGGCTGAGTTTCTATGGCTCCAATAATATCACCTTGTTATAACTCTTATGATGGCAATTTGTACTTGCCTGCATATGTGTCTGTCTCCTGCTCCAGACCAGTGGCTCTCAGCACTTTCCCTTCTGTCATACTATTCATATATTCAATCAGCTTCCATCAAAATATTTATTAAAAGTACTCTGGGTGGAGGGAGGGAAGAAAGGAGGGAAGAAGCTCACGATGTTTAGGGTAATATGTAGCAGGGAAGTCGAAAATCCTTCACTACAATGTAAGTTTCTTAAAGACAAGAGCAGTCTTTTGAAATTGTGTTTACCTAAAACCTCATGGGAGCTCTGGTAGCATAGTGCCTAAGGCACTTGACTGCTAACCAGAAGTTTGAACCACCAGCCACTCCTTGGAAGGAAGATGGGGCTATCTACTTCCGTAGTGATACTGCCTCGGAAACCCAAGGAGGGGTCACTATGAGTTGGATCCGACTCGATGGTACATAACAACAACAACAACAAAACTTCATACAAAGCCTGGCACAAACTTGACTGTCCAATGTTTCCTGGATGAATGAATGCATGAATAAAAGAATATTTTGCCCCCTAGATTTTTCCATACAGTCTGTAAGGAGAGTGCAAGAAGAGAAAAGAGCCAGCTCTGTCTTCAGTGTGACATTCTGGGATTGATTTTCCACTACAAGACTCTTCATTTTAAGATTGAGGTTGGGGTTTGAGGGCACAGGTGATATGAAGAAAGATATGAGCCTGAAAATAAAAGCAAAAGTTTCAGGTCCATTGAGTCATGGAGTTTCAAGACTAAAATGATCCTCAAAGTTATCTCACTTTACAGATGAAGAGACTGAAATTTAAAAAGTTGAAGTGACTTTCCCACTCACGTACCACAGCACCAATTGCATCCAGATCTATTGGCAACATAAAAGGATCCAGATCTATTGACAAAACAAGAGCTAGATCTACTGGAAATACTAATTGCATCTAGATCTACTGACAAGACAACAGGATCTAAGTCTACTGGCAACTCCAACTGGATGTAAATATCTACTTACAACAACAAATGCATATAGATCTATTGGCAATGCAACTGGATCTAGATCTACTGACCTCAGTCAAATGGTCTTTTTCTAACCAAAACTTTATAACCAGAACTTTCCACAAGTCTTAAGACAGTTAAACCAAAAACAAAACCAAACTCACTGCCATTGAGTCGATTCAACTCATAGCAAGCCCTCCTTGGGTTTCCGAGGTGAGGGGTCATTATGAGTTGGAGACGATTCAACAGCACTTAACAACAACAATCTCTAGGGAAGTAGATTGCCCAATCGTCCTTCTGAGGAGTAGTTGGTGGGTTTGAACCACCACCCTTCTGGTTAGCAGTCAAATAAATGCCTTACGCACTACACCACCAGAGCTCCCTAAATTAGGCATTGCAAATTATTCCAATTTAGGGGCATGTTTAAATGTCTTTGCTTCTTAAGATAAGACTAGGTGAAAAAGAATATATTGGCTCCATCTATTACTTCAGTTTTTTAAATATAATTGATTTTACTTTTGTTGTTGAGCAAATGCACAGCACAACATACACCATTTCAATAGTTCCTATATGTACAATTCAGTGACAATGACAACATTCTTAGAGTTGTCTAACCATTCTTACTCTCTTTTTCTGTGTCATTCCTTCCCCAGTAACATAAATTCACTGCCTCCTAAGGTTCCTATCTAATCTTTCAAGTTGCTGTTGTCAATTTGACCCCATATAGAAAGACCTTAAAATATTTCAATTATTAAAGCAGACATTCTTTACTAGTAAAGCTAACCTATTACTTGGTTTTGTGGTATTTTTGTTTTAAGGGTTAAGGATTACTTCAGGGCAACAGTTTCAGGGGTTCACCCATCTTCCATGGCTCCAGAAAATCTGGATTCCACAATGCAAACAATGCAACGCACTGCCGTCAAGTAGGATCCAACTCATAGTGACCATTCCTTGGGTTTCCAAGGCAGTATCACTACAGAAGTAGATTGCCCAAGCTTCCTTCCAAAGAGTGGCTGGTGGGTTTGAACCACCAGCCTTCTGGTTAGCAGTCAAATATCTTAGGCACTACGCATTTTACCCTTTTTATCAGGATTCTTCCATAGAATCTTTGATCAAAATGTTCAGTAATGGTAGCACCATCCAGTTCTTCTCATCTCATGCAAAGGGGCAGTTGTTCATGGAGGTAACTAGCCTCACATTCCATTCCCCCTTCCTATTTCTGACTCTCTTTCTTCCTCTGGTGTTTCAGGAGATTACAGAGACCAAATTTGTATCTTTGATGGTTGCTTGCTAGTTATTAAGATTCCAAGAACTATACAATGAACTAGGAGGTAGAATACTAAATATTAAATATGTTATTAAGCCAATTAACTGGGATGTCCCCTGAAATCATGACCCTAAACCTCCAAATCAAGAAAGCAAATCCCCCTTTTATTGTCATTGTGAATAGATCACCCAACTTTTGCCAATTCAACTTTTTACAAGTGTACAACTTATGGATAGCAATTGCATTAATTGGGTATGCACCAAACCAAAACCCAGTGCCGCTGAGTCAATTCTGACTCACAGTGACCTTACAGGATACAGTAGACTGCCCCATAGTGTTTCCAAGGGTAAATCTTTATGGAAGCACACTACCACATCTTTCTCCCACTGAGTGGCTGGTGGCTTTGAATTACTGATATTTTGGTTAGCAGCTGAGCACTTTAACCACTGTGACACTAGGGCTCCTATTGGCTGTGTAATCCTACCCTTAATCAATGTGGTTTTTTCATTACCATAAATCTAAATGTTAATTTATTTGTCTGTTTCTCAACTCATTCCAAGTGTATTAACACCCCTAAACAACCTTTAGCACACTATGGTTGCCTGACATATGTACCATAAATGATTTTCTAGACCTTTAGTGTGGTTGCAAGAGAGAGTGTAGTTCTGGGCTCAAGTTTGTATGGAGTGTCATGTAAGGAAAGTATAAAATGCCCTCAAAACAGCTGTCCAATAATTTCATGAGTTGAACTTGTTCATCCCTTTGCCCCAAGTTTATATCTACTCCCCAGAGGAAACCCTAATTTCTGTCTTTGCTCTCTTTTTAGTACCCCCATTTCTCTAGAACAAAGGTTATTGATATCCTGAGGCAACTCTCCAGGCATCATGGTTGGGTCCCTCACCATTCAGATCTCTCTAAACCTACCTGTCCACCTGTGCTTCTTGGTCCTCCCTTTCCAGCCAACTGCTAGATCTCCTTGCTGGTGAACATCAACTGCTTATTAATTGCCTGCTGCAAGGACTGGCCCCTCTCCAGGTCTGTTCTCTCTGGATCTCTCTGAAATCTGGGTCCCCTGGCAATGTCCTGTGACCGCATCCTAATTTTTTTCTTAAAATAAAACTATTCAAAAGCGTTTAAATAATATGCTAACATTGTAGAAAATTTATAAAATAGAGATGAGGAAACGAAGTTAGCAAATGTGATCAGTCATAGCTCTCAGATATAACCACTATTGGCATTGTGGTACATCTCCTTCATAAAGACACATGCACACCTATACAAGCACATATACACAGAGAGTTTGCACCCAGAAAACAGCACCCTAGTGTTGTAAATCTGCTTTGTTACTTCAATAATATGGTATAAATCCTTATTTCTATCATTAACTATTCCTATATAACATGTTTTCAGTGGTTCAACATAATGCCATTGTAAGGATATACCATAAGCTATGGAACAATATTTTGTTATTGGTTGCTATTTAGGTAATTTATTTTTCACTATTACGATTCCAGTATCAGTTACTCTCAAGTTGATTGTGACTATGGCAACCCCATGTGTGTCAGAGTAGAGCTGTGCTCCATAAGGTTTTCAGAGGCTTGTGTTTTAAAAGTAAATTGCCAGACCTTTCCTCCAAGAAACCTTTGGGTGGACCTAAGCATCCAGCCTTTCAGTCAGCAGCTGAGGACATTCACTAGTTGCACCACCAGGGACTTGGCTGTTAGAGTAATGCTGCAATAACCATCTATATAAATAAATGTTCAAGCCCCTCTATGATTCTTTCCTGAGGATGAATTATCAAAATTGGAATTGCCTGGTCAAATGATATGCACATTTTTAAGGTTTTAGATACACACGAGAAAATCATGCTTCAGAAAAACTGAAGCAATACAGGTATCCCATGCTTTTTGAAAGTTCACTTTACCCTACTTCACTTTTATGAAAGACCTACATCAGTACCTGTTTTCACTAACCAAAAGAAATCCAAAGAGGATGCTTCCTTTTATCTATCTATCTATCTATCTATAGATAGATAGATAGATAGATATAGCAAAAAGCAAAACTAGTATCCAGTGTTTGTTTGGCAACGAGACCGTTAAAGAGGCAGAGCACACCCAGAGCAGTGAGAGTGACGTCCCCAAGCTCCGTCCCCAGGAATTACACTCAGTATCTCAACATCGAGCCACTATAGTTTGAACTATGTCTGTGAACACTAAGTTAGTGCTATTTTAGGTATTATGTGTTATTTGGTATAATTCGGTAGGTTATTTTTGGGTCTGAGCAAGCTCAAAAGTTTTTTTTTCCATATAAATTAGTGGTAATTCTTCTTTGCTTTACGCCATTTTAGCTTATGAAAGATTTCATAGGAATGCTCTACTTTCAGATAGCGGGGAAACCTGTAGATACTACAATTGGCAGTACAGGAGAATGTTTCTTGCTTCCCAAATCCTTGTCTGATTAGCCATTGTTAGCCTGCCTCAACAATTCAGGCATCCTAACCATTCACCACTGGAGCTCTGGTGCCCAAGGCATTTGACTGTTAACCAGAAGGCTGGTGGTTCAAACCCACCATCCACTCCTTGGAAAGAAAATTGGGCAATCTATTTCCATAGAGATATCACCTCTGGAACCCAAGGAAGGGTTGCTATGAGTCGCAATCAACTCCATGGCAGTGAGTTTTTTTTTTGAACCATTCACCACATAGTCAGATTTTGCCTTGAATCCTGCCTTCCCTTCACCAGCCTGTGAACTTGGGTATCTGCAATAACTTCTTTGCCCACTCTATGTGATAGCATGAGAGAATACAGCACTTTGCAAGCACAGAGTAAATTCACAAAAGTTCATTTTCTTCTTCCCTTATGCTACATATCAGCTCTCATGTAAATTGTCATTCCTACTCTGTTTTGTTATTATTTTTTTATGTATATTTGGTTCAAACAAAAAAAAAACATCCCATGATCTACTTTCCAGGAATGCACAGTAATGAAAAGCCAGACCGCCTATAGAATTGGAAAGCAATATCACTCGTTACCAGCAGATGCCACTACCTGATCCATGATGTATACCAGAAAAAATCTTTTAAGTATGAGGTTCCAGATCCTATAAGCAAATCAGTGCTCTAGCTCAATCATGAATGCCACACATCTGAAATTATGTAAAAAGTATGTAAAGAAGTTTACTTATAAACTGGGCTACATACTTTGGAATATTTTTCATAGTCAAATGTCTTGCCAACTTTCAGTTAAAATAAATTATACACACATATGTATATATCTATACACACACACACACACACACACACACACACACATATATATATATATATATATATATCAAGATAAACTCCAAAGTTTCCTTGAGAGGTTTATATTAATTATGAGCTGCTCTCCAATGTATCCCTGCCACCCACAGAGTTCTAATGATTTTAAAATATGCCAGTAATGAGGAAAGACATATGGGATATTATGTAGAGTTGAGGTAGGTGGTAAGAGATACAGAATGGGACTCAAGGAGATAATATTTTTTCTAATGTTCTCTGTGTGAAATTATACATGACAGAATTTGAAGGAGAATTGCAAAACCGTATGTCTTTTTCTATATATGTAAGACCATATACATATGTCTGAAGCTTTGACCTTATATGCAAATACACACATTATTTTTGTTATAATTTTTTTCACAATGTATGAAGAAAGTACAATCTGATAAATATCTGTAATGGTATCAATCAATGTCTTGTTAACAAATACCCTAAATTAAATTTCCTACTCAATGATTGGGAGCTCTGGTGGCATAGTACCTAAGGCATTTGACTGCTAACAAGAAGGTTGGCGATTCAAACCCACCAGCTACTCCTCGGAAGGAAGACTGGGTAATCTACTTCCATAGAGATACTCCCTCGGAAACCCAAGGAGGAGTTGCTATGAGTCGAATCGACTCAACAGCAGTGAGTTTGGTTTGGTTTAGTTTACTCAAGGGTTATGAAAGCTTTGGTAAATTCACCATGTGAAGTCCCTAAGTAGTGCAAACAGTCAACATGTGTGGTAGTTAAGTTTGTGTGTCAACTCGGCTGAGCCTGGTTGAGTGTCTGGGCAGCTGGATATAGTATTCCCCATGATGAGACTGGTAATCAGCTCCATGGTGGAATCTACTGTGAGCTGAGTAGCTGCATTAGGGATGTGATCTGCTTCCTGTATATAAGGAGAACCCTTGGGAAATGGTCTCTAGTTTATGGCACACTTGAACCCTGCATGTAGTCGTGTCATTGTTCACCTACCTGCCATGCTCTGCCAATCTTAGGACTTTCAACAGACTTGAATTAATGGCCTGCCATGGGGTTTGGTAACATCGAGACTGTGCCTTTTCACTTGTCAACCTTGGGCTTGTCAGTCTCAGCAGCCAGGAGCTACCTGAATGAAGAAAAGCCTCCAGCTTCAGTAGGCCGGGAGCAGGAGGCAGAGCTGAAGCCCAAGGCTGAGGTGCTTTCACCCAGCCCCTAGAGCCTGGCACTTTGAACTCAGATGTAAAGCCTCCAAACTGTAAGAGAATAAATTCCTGTTTCTTGAAGCCATCCCATTTGTGGTAGATTCCTCTCAGAGTGGCACTAGGTAACCAGAACAACATGCTTGGCTGCTGACTGAAAGGCTGGTGATTCAAGTCCACCCAGAAAAGCACTTTGGAAGAAATGCATGGTCATCTACTTCTGAAACATCAGTCATTGAAAATTTCATGGATCGCATTTCCCTAGAAATTGTATGGAACAGTTCTACTTTGTTCCATAGGGTCACTGTAAGTGGAAATCAACTTGACAGCAATTAACTGCTGTTTTATTGTATAGGGTTTCCAAGGCTGTAAATCTTTATGGAAGCAGATTGCCACATCTTTCTTCCCATAGAGTAGCTGGTGGGTTCGAACCTTGCAGTTAGCCAAGCACTCAAAACACTGCGCCACTAGGGCCCATTCTCAGGAGGCTGAAAGTCCAAATTCAAAGTGCAAATTCTATTGGAAAGTTCTCTTTCTGTTGGCTCTGGGGGAAGGTCCTCATCTATTTCAGATCCTGTGCCTCAGCCATCCTTGGTACTTTGGCAATCTTCATGTGGCATCTATCTTCTCCATTCCTCCTCTTTGTGCTTTCTCCTGTGTCTAATACGTTTGTTTTATAACTCAGAAATGATTTGTTTTAGGACATACACTATACTGGTATGGCCTCATTAACATAACAAAGAAAGTCCTATTTCCAAATAGGATCACGTCCACAGGTACGGGGTAAGGATTCCTATACATATTTGGGGGAATACTATTCAATCCCTAACACCCCTTGTGAGAGGATCCAGAGACAGTGTGCCAGGCAAAGGGTAGGGGTGTAAGGGGAGAGCAACACAGCACATTCAAGGAAGTCAACTCACAGAGAGGCAGAAGGATGAGAGGAGCCAGATCAATGGATTCTGTTCAGGCCCTACCGGCCACAGCAAGTAGAGTTCATTCTCTTCTGAGACTAATGGGCAGCCATAATAGGTCTGAGGCAAGGAAATGACAGGCATCGTCTGATTAAGTTATAAAAAGCCAGTCCAAAAAGTGTAGCTTTTTTTTTTTTTAATTGTGATTTGGGTGAAGATTTACACAGCAAATTCATTTTCCATACAGCAGTTCACATGTCATTGTCTCATGTCATTGACCACAGTTTACCACAATGCAACAGCTCCCCTCTCACTTCCTCCCCCATAGTTACCTCTTCCCAGTGTCCATCCCTCCATACACTCCTGCCCCCTGAGCTGTCTCCCTGTGCACAAGCAGCCCTTCTTTCTCCCATGATTGTTCTCTCCAAGGAGTGTATCTACTTGAGGTAAATATTTAACTCATATGTCTGTATTTTGTTTGGCTGGAAACCACAGGTGTGGGTTCAATTCCAGACCTGAAGAGCAGCTAGGGGCCATAGTCTCAGTGGTTCCACCAGGCTCTATCGGACCAGCAAACCTGGTCCCCACCTTTTTTTTTTTTTTTTCCAAATGATTTTGAGTTTTGTTCCACATTGTTCTCCCTCTCTATCGAGGATCTCCTACATAGATCCCCTTCCAAGTGGATGACAGTGGTAGCTGGGCACCATCTAGTTCTTCTGGTCTCATAGTTGTATAGGCTGCAGATCGGATGGTGTACCAGTCACTAGGACTAATTGTTTCCATGAATTTTGGTTTTCTTCATTTTTCTTTGCTCTGGATGAGGAGAGACCCATCATTGCATCTAAATGGCAGCTTGCAAAAAGTGTAGCTTATTTTGAGTGTTTAAGAAGTATTGGAATATTTATTCAAACTTAATGTGTTACTTAAATCAATTTAATTTTGAAGACCAACAAGAGGTCTTGGTGTTTGAGAATGTTTTATCATTGGAGTTGACTATAAATTGAAATGCTCCAAATGCTAATCTAATGTTAATGAATTTAAAACAATGTTTAAATGTCTAAAATAAATGGTTTAAGAGGAGAGGATCAAGTCAGATGGCAAACCAAAGAACTAGAAGTTAACTGGCAAAGGTAAGCAGCAAGTACTACAGACTGCGGACTCATGCAGAAAAAGGCAGGCAGTAGGAGTGAGCCCTAGAACCATGGAGTTCAAGTTGGTTGGCAAGGCTAAAGCATGGAATCCAGAAGGTACGTCAAGAAGGGTGTACCTGTCAGGGCTGATGTAGATGGAAGTACAGATATAAAGATTAGACTACCTCTGGCAGAGTAATGAAATGGCCCTGCAAAGTTTTAAGGAGAGGAGATCAAAAAATAATGAGGTTTTTGAGGGAAAAGTGTAAAGAAAGGTAGAGAGCTGAGGGTAGAACCTTGGGCAAGGCCTATGTTAGGTAGGAGGTTTCAGAACAAAAGAGAAGCCAGTAAAACATTGTGAGATCAGTGTCATGGGAACCAGAGAAGTGGGAAAGCCACTGGCTTTAATGAATAAGATATTCCACTGGCAGCTTCAGGGAATGAACAGTCATTAAGATGGATTCTGGGGCCAGAGGGTAAACAATGTACCAAGTACAAGGGAAGTTTGTGTCAGAGCTGGGATTTGGGCTCAGAGAGATATTTCCTTCATACCAAGCAGACTGTTGTGTGCTTATATGTGTGTGCATGTATATGTGTGTATATGTGTGCATGCATGTATACACATGTGTATGTGTGTGTTCACATGTGTGTTTTAACACAGATAATTGTTTTTTGGAGTGAGGAGAAGCCAGCAAGTCTTTTAAGATTCCAAGTAAGTTTTTACATGATTAAGGAAAAAATATTCTGCCTTTTCCATCTCATTTGTAGTATCACTTCACTTTTCTTCATTCCTCTTTTATCTGTTCCTATGGCCTTGTCATTCCTCCAGTTATCTGATTTCTTATTCATCTAAACCAGAGGTTGGCAAACTTTTTCTCTAAAAGCATGGAAAGTAAATATTTTAAGCTTTATGGGCCAACAGGCAAAATCAAGTATATTATGTAGGTATTTTTATAACCAGAGGGTGGAAATTCCACATATTTTCTGACAAAATTAAAAAGGTACTAACAATAATTGATTTTTTTTTGTCTGTTTCTTTGTTTTATAAATCAGATCCACTAATGAGAAGAAGGAATTCTTTCAGGGGATAAGACTTCACTTAATTGGCATTCACAATAAATGTTCTCCATCATGAAATCAGTCACAAATATTCACTTTTAAAAACCAGTCTTAGAAACTATTGAACTGGCAAATGTTTTCTTGTTTTTATTTGCAGCACAATTCTTTAAAAAAAAATCTAATCTTGCACACTGTAGAGAAAGAGGCACAATCTTTGGGTGGGATTTTGTCTGGAGGTTCTAGTTTGTGGATCTAAACACCACCCTCCCCATATGCCTTATACCTGCTGGTTTTACAGCACATCACCAGAGGAAGTATTGTGTGGTTCCCATTGTGGCACTCTAGTATATCCCTCCATCTCCAAATTTTCACTCCTTTTCCTCATTTTGTTCCCTACTGGTCTTGATGGAAAACACTTTCTCCCCTTTTACAATGTGTGACAGATAATTTGGGTTTTCTACCCAATGGGATGATTTTAGAATCTCAGAAGCATCCTCCATCCAAAAAAGAAAAGAAAGACACAGAGAGGTGCACATGAGTTATAGACAACAAAGGTAAACACTACTACACACACACTCCTGCATTATCAGGAAAACAAACATTAATCTATAATTGGGTACATAGGCAGACATGCAAGATGACCAGGTATGAGTAGGCAAACAGGGTTATACCCATGACTATGTTGTTGTTGTTAGGTGCCATCGAGTCATTTCCAACTCACAGTGACCCCATGCACAGCAGAACGAAACACTGCCTGATCCCGCTCCAGTCCCACAATCCCCGCTATACTTGAGCCCATCATCGCAGCCACCGTGTCAATCCATCTCGTTGAAGGCCTCCCCCTCTTTTGTTGACCCTCCACCCTACCAAGCATGACATCCTCCTCCAAGAAATGGTCCCTTCTGACAACATGACAAACATAGGTGAGACAAAATCTGGCCATTCTCGCTTCCAAGGAGCTTTTCGGGTGCACTTCCTCCAGGACAGATGTTAGTTCTTTTAGCAGTCC
>NW_006921839.1:5032025-5034840 GCF_000298275.1 Orycteropus afer afer | reverse complement strand
ACAAATATGGATCTCTTCCAGTCAGTTGGCCAGGTAGCTGTCTTCTAAATCTCTTGGCATAACCAAGTGAGTGCCTCCAATGGGGCATCTGTTTGTTGCAATATCTCAATCGGTATTCCGTCAATTCCCGGAGTTTTGTTCTTCGCCACTTCCTTCATTGTAGCTTTGACTTCCTCCTTCAGTACCATTGGTTCTAGATCATATGCCACTTCCTGAAATGGAGGAAGATCACCCAGTTCCTTTTGGTACAGTTCCTTTTGGTACAGTTCCTTTTGGTACCTATGACTGTATATAGGTTTTTATGGGGAGCTCTGGTGGCATAGTGCCTAAGGCATGTGACTACTAACCAGAAGACTGGTGGTACAAACCCACCAGCCACTCCTCGGAAGGAATACTGGGCAAACTACTTCCATAGAGATACTGCCTCAGAAACCCAAGGAGGAGTAACTATGAGTTTGAATCGACTCAATGGCAGTGAGTTTATATATAGGTATATGGATAGATAGATAAATAGATAATATTTCTACATATGTATATGAATGTGCTGTAAAAATGTCCATGTTGTTGTTGTTGTTATGTGCCGTTGAGTCAGACCCAACTCATAGCGACCCCTCCTTGGGTTTCCGAGGCAGTATCACTACGGAAGTAAATTGCCCCATCTTCCTTCTGAGGAGTGGCTGGTGGATTTGAACTGCCAGCCTTCTCGTTAGCAGTCAAGTGCCTTAGGCACCATGCTACCAAAATGTCCATGTATATATACATATAGAGAGAGCTAGGGGGGAGCAAAGTTATGAAAACTGCTTCTTGTTGTTATGTGCCGTCGAGTCAGACCAGACTCATAGCGACCCCTCCTTGGGTTTCCAAGGCAATATCACTACCGAAATAGATTACCCCATCTCCTTCCAAGGAGTGGCTGGTGGGTTTGAACTGCCAGCCTTCTGGTTAGCAGTCAAGTGCCTTAGGCACTACCCTACCAGAGCTCCTACAAAAACTGCTTAGCCATAATCAAATACCTAGAGGGGGTGGGCCGATGGGCCTGTAAGCTCAAGAGCACAGTCACAGGGGACATCAAGGTCAACTGCCATTACATAGTCTACAAGATACTGTTCTACATTCATACTTTGGTAAGTAAGGACTGGAGCCTTAAAAGCTTGTGAGCAACTATTGGTTTCTCCTCCTCTGGAGCAAAGAAGAGTGAAGAAAATGAGAGACGCATGGAAACATTTAGTCCAAGGGACTAGTGGGCCATGTGAATGGACCTCCACAACCCTGAGAGCCGAAGAACTAGATGGCACCTGACTACTACTGCCAACCACCCTGAAATGGAGATCTGGATAGAGTGGGAGAAAAATGTGGACCAAATCTCCAAATAATAAAAAAAGGCCACATTTACTGGTTTGATAGATACTGGTGGAATCCCTGAGACTACAGTCCTTAATCACCCTTCAGGCCTGGAAATGAACTCACTCTCTAGGCTCAAGTTTTAGCCAAACAATAGACAAGTCTATATGGTGAACAATAACCCCAAGCAGGCACAATTTCCTTAGAACAATCAAACATAAGAGATCAAAATGGCAGTATTTTCCCCAGAGATAACGTTCAGAGGGCAAGAATGGATAGGAAAGAAGGATAAAAGGAAATGGTAAGCACGTGGAGGAAGTAGGAAGAGTGCTGAATTGTGAGCATTGTAATCAATGTCATAAAACAAAATGCGTATGAACTGTTGAATGGAAAGCCAATTTACTCTGTCAGCTTCCACCCAAATCACAATAAAAAGTTAATTAAAAAAAAAAAAAAGAAGTTGGCTGATCACTGAAATTGCTTTAATGGGAGTACATATTTTAATCTCTTAATTTCACAATTAGATATAAATTTCAAAATGCAAATATATCCAGGGGACAGAATATGCTCACCTAACATCCTTCATAAAACTCACTGCCGTTGAGTCAGATCTGACTCATAGCAACCCCTCCTTGGGTTTCCAAGGTGGTATCACTACGGAAGAAGATTGCCCAATCTTCCTACCGAGGAGTGGCTGGTAAGTTTGAACTACCAGTCTTCTGGTTAGCTGTCAAATGCCTTAGGCACCACACCACCACAGTTTCCACTAAGGTAGAAGTAAATATCCCACCATTTTTTTAAGAGCAGAGTCTATTTTGGAAGAAATAGGTGCTGGGACAGGATGAAGAAATATCAGAGTGGAGGAAAGGAATGCAGAAAGGGGAGACTGCCAGCTATGCCTTTCACCACCACGTAGTAAGCACCAGTTCAGGATCTCTTGTTGCTGTTGTTAGCTGGCATCGAGTCAGGACTCATTGTGACTTCATGCACACCAGGATTGGACTGTTGTGATCCATTGGGTTTTCACTGGCTGATTTTTCATAAGTAGACCAAGCCTCAGGAACTACTACAGTAATACTTGTGAAAGATGGAAGCTGTGTAAGGCAGAAACCTGTTAGAATAGAAAAACTCAAATATTTTCCACTAAAACAAAAGACAGAAAAGTGGCAAGACTGCACCCTATTACAGGCAGAAAACTTGTTAGAGACCTGGAAAACAAGGCAGTCTGGTTGAGTTATGGCTCTCACACTTTTCACTTTATATGCATAATCCTAAACAAAGAGGGATGTTTAAACCAGGCCCCTGCCCTCTAGCATCTCACGATTCAGTGTTGCCTCCGTGTCATTAAATTTAGCATGAAGAGAACCTTGACGATCATGAAATCCATATCTTTATTTTATAACAGGGACTCAGAGAGGTTGGTGCTAATTAGTAACTTTGGATAGGATGTTTAATAGCTTTTTTTTTTTTTTTT
>NW_006921839.1:5011166-5031110 GCF_000298275.1 Orycteropus afer afer | reverse complement strand
AATTAATCGCTTTGTTTTTAATTACTGGAGAAAATGTAGCATTCCAACATTTCTGGGGGAAAAACAAAGTGTGATTTATAAAAACTTTTACTTCCGTTTGCACTTACCCAGAAGGATTAAAGATCTGTGGGCTCAGAAGCTCTCTGATGGAAATGTACTCTGATGGAAATCAGCTCTCTGATTTCCCACACTGATCTTGGTGCCCACCCATGTCTCCATTTGACTCATTTGATGGATGCTGACAAACCAAACCAAGCTCAGTCTGAGTCAAAGAAGGTACATTCATTTTGTAGAGCTGGGTGTGAGAGCTCAAGTACCAGCCAAAACAAGGGCCAACCCCTTTCTACCTCTGCCTCTGTTTGGTAACTGGCAGAGTGGAAAGAACAAGGGCTTTGGAATCAGCTAGAGGTGTGTTTTACTTCAGCTGAACCATTCAGTAGAACTGTGGCCTTAAGCAATTCAGTTAGGCTCTCCCGAGTCGGTTTTCTCTGATACAAAGCAGGGTAATAACATTGATGATACTTGACTGAATGAGCTCACAGAGCTTAAGAAGTCTAGCTCAGAGGATGAAACATACAAGTTGCCCTCAAGTTGGCTCCAACTCATGGCAACCCCATGTACAACAAAACAAAATGTTGCTGGGTCCTATGCCATCTTCATGATTGTTCTATGCTGGAGTCCACTGTTGTAGTTATTGTGTTGATCAATCTTATCAAGGGTTGTCTTTCTTTTCACTGACCATCTACTTACCAAACATGCTGTCTTTTTCTAGTGACTGGTCCTTCCTGATGACATGTCCACAGTACTGAGCTGAAGTATTGTCCCTTTTAAGAAGCATTCTATTTATATTTCTCCTAAGACTGATTTATTTGTTCTTCTGGAAATCTACAGTGTATTCAGTATTCTTTGCCAACACCACAAATCAAATGCATCAATCCGTCACATAATAGGAACTCAATAAAAGAGCTTACTCTCTTAGAGGCAAATATTTATGAACCCAGCTTTCTATCAGTCACACACACACAAAAAAAAGATAGTGAGAAGTAAAGTTCGGGAAGTATTTAAGACTAGATGTCATCATTATTTCCCAAGCATACTTATAGCCTTTACAACGGCCATGGAATCCTCTCATGTAGATTTATGGAGCTATGGAAATCAACAATGGTCACTACCCTCTTGAGTACCACCTAAAGACCCTCTCAGCCCCACTGCTTACACCAGCCTCTAGTGAGATGACCAAGTTAAGCACAGGTTTATATTAGCAACACTCAGGTACAACCTGTTCAGCATTTCTCCTTTGATCTGTGCTACCTACCTTTTGCTTTCTACCCTCAACTTCTCTGATGCTACAGCACAGGACATAAAATATAACCCCTGAACACACATATGTTCACCTGGTATTATGGAGGAGTTAACACCTATAGAACCACCCTTGCTCAATACAGGACGGAAGCCTATGCATAAATGCTTCTCACTTCCTTGATCATTCCACCTGGACAATACTCAGATGTGTTCTATGAGGCAATGAGGCTCCTCAGAAGGTGATACCAGATTGAGTACAAGTGGTGGCTAACTCCATAACACACCCTTGAATTGGCTCTTCTTTCTTCTTTGTCCTTTGTTCCTGCTCCCTGAGACCATACTCCCAAATAAACTACCTCAGCAGCAGCCTTTGTCTCAGGCTCTGCTCTTAGGGTAACACAGGATAAGACATAACCTATTCTTTTGGTTACCTAGAAAAAGAAATGGAAAGGAACATTAGAGTCTGTTTCAAGGATGGGAAAAAAAGTAGCTGGGGCACTGCCTGTGACTCGGAGAGGTCGATGTTAATTAGTAACTTTGGACAGGATGACAAAGGCTACTAACTTTCCCAAGAAACCCAGACCCAGCCAGGGAATTTTACCCTACACTACTGCAGATAATCTCCATCAACTAATTGAACCTGATACTTGAAATGAAATTTACTCGCCAACTTGGGTCCAACCCATGTACAAAACTCAGTTTGTCCTCTACTTATTAGCTATGTATCTTTGAAACAAGTTTTAAAACTTTTCTGAATCTCAATTTCTCATCCATAAAATGGGGATAATACTTTCTACCTTACTCTGGTGGCATAGTACCTAAGGTATTTGACTGCTAACCAGAAGGGTGGTGGTTCAAACCCACCAGCCCCTCCTTGGAAGGAAGACTGGGCAACCTACTTCTGTAGAGATACTGTCTTGGGAACCCAAGGAGGGGTCACTATGAGTCAAAATGATTCGATGGCAGTGAGTTTGGTTTGGTTTGGTATAGGGTTATTAAGAATATTCAAAACCAAAATAGTAAAGCACCTATCAAAATAATTGGTAGATAGTACATCCTCAATAAATGTAATTCAGTTCTTTCTTTTACTGCAAAATGCAGTGAGCTCTAGTGGTGTAATGCCTAAGGCATCTAACTGCTAACCAGAAGGTTGGTGGTTCAAATCTACCAGCTACTCCTCAGAAGGAAGACTGGACAATCTACTTTACCACCTTGGAGACCAAAAGGGGACCCCTATGAGGTGGAATGGACTCAATGGCAGTGAGTTTATGAGTTTGGTTAGTGTGTTCATAGCAGGGATAGTTACTCATTGTGTGAACTTAGTAAATTAATTTCTATCTTCATATTTCATATCTATAATAAGAAATGACAGTTGCTACCTCAAAAGGTTGTAGTGTTAATAAGTTGGAATAATGGGCCACAGTTTTCAGTAGTAATATCAGAATTATTATTATATTTCAAATGAAATATCCTAAGGTCTAGAGAAGCTAAGAGATACGTGTTACCCAACTGGTTAAAGAACCCTATCCTTTCTATTATACTAAACCAAACTCAAATCTCTGAACAATTCTGCAATCATTCTTCTCATTCTTAATGGATGGGCTTCATGATGTTTACAATAACTTACAGTCTAAATATCTACACTTCTTATGTTACTTTGGAAAATAAATTCCAATGTGTTCCCTTCTATCTATTATTAACTGCATTGAATTTACCAGAAACTCAAAGGAATGGCCAGCAAAAAAGAATAACCCATATGCTCAACAATAAGGGCTAACCAACAAGTAAGCTGGCAGTTACATGATTTATAAGAAAATACGTGAAAAATTATCAAAATAGGACATGAGCATGAAATGGTAGGGAGCTCTGGTGGTGTAGTGCCTACAGCATTTGACTGCTAACCAGAAAGATGGAGGTTCATACTCACCAGCCATTCAGACTTGGAGTAAGTCTTAGATATTGTGAAATGGATTATTTTGGACTATAGATTATGGATACATAGCCAAGAACAATGAAGCTCAGAGTGGTTGTAAACCATTTCCACTAAGATGAAGCAGTTAACTAGTTAAAAAGACATTCACACTTGAAAGTCTGGAAATTTGAACCCAGGCCTCCAAAGTTCCTTTCAACATTTTTTCCACTGTATCATAGCTATATATCATGCACAAAATGGATTATTTTAGGGAAAAATATAAACTTTCCAATAAGAGTTTATAATTTTATGTTCAGTCTTTTGAACCCAAAAGGATAAATATTTCATACAAGATTTTATAAAATAATTTTTAAAACTGGAATGAGGAAATGGGATTTCTGAACTCATGATCTATAATTTAAATTGCCTTAAAATGAACACTCTTTTCTTCAAAGGTAATGACAATATTAAAATATATGTATGTATGTGTGTGTGTATATATATATATATATATATACACACACACACACACATATACATATAGACACACATTTGTCACTAGGTGGAAAAGGCTTGAAATTATCAAAGTAGGAAAGAGTATAATTGGTACCTGGACCAATTCTATGCATAGAAAATATGCTTGCCCTCTGCTGACCATCTAAAATACTACTTAGTGACATGTGTTTTATACCAGAATGCATATAAACTAGAATGTATTTAGGACTTGGTCTATTTCTAGTCACACAAGTTTTGTTTCCTAAATAAGACTTCAGATTACCATTTTGGTTTGTTCCCAAAAATTTCAGCACTCCATATGGTTGAAGATGTAGTCCCATTTTCTTAACAAGACCTTGTTTGAACTGTGTACAGTACTGTCTTCAAACTGTTCACTGCTATGCATATTCCATGGTGAGCAGAAATATAGGGTATACGAGGGAGGCAGGAAATGAGAAGACAAGCATGGCCCAAAGTTCAGATTCTAAACTGCTTTCCAAATTCTCAAATGTGAAAATTTCTTTACTTTGCAAAAACTGTTATAAATGATAGCACAGAACATACACATTCAGCTTATGGGGAGTTGCACGGTATAATATTTATTGTAATTAGAGCTCAAAAACCTATTATAGTTGTTTTTGGTGCACTAGTAAGTAATAGTATGGTGGTGATTCTGCAATATTGAAAAGAATTACTTGTTTAACTATGTAAGTCTGAAAATGGTCAATGAGAATGCATTTTACATTAATTTTGTTATGAGATAAGACTATGGCATTGATTTTCTTTTCTAGCCTGTCTCCAGTTACAGATTCAATGGCCAATTTTACTCCTACTAAGGAGCTCTGGTAGTGTAGTGCCAAAGGCACTTGACTGCTAACCAAACCCACCAGCCACTCCTTGAGAAGAAGGCTGGGCAATCTTCTCCCGTAGTGATTCCGCCTCAGAAACCCAATGAGGGGTGGCTATGAGTTGGGTCCGACTCTATGGCACTTAACAACAACAACAACAACAACAAAAGAACTACCCAAAAAAATTTCTAGAATTTCTGTTACCCTGATAACACTTCAAGTGCAAGGAAATTAAGACAATGAATTAACCATGCTTGTTGGAATTAGTTTGAGAAAATAAAATCAAAATAGGTGAGAAAATAAAATCAAAATATGTAAGAAAATAAGTTGCTTCAGTAAGTTTTCATAATGCATTTGAAACCTTGGTTAAACTATGCAGTGATTGGAGCTACTGTGCTTTGATTAATACCATTAGCTACAACACAAATTTCCATAGTATTAGCGCTAAGGCACTTGACTGCTAACCAGAAGGCTGGCGGTTCAAACCCACCAGCCACTCCTTGGAAGGAAGGTTGGGCAATCTACTTCCATAGTGATACTGCCTTGGGAAACCAAGGAGGGGTCGCTATGAGTCAGTCTGACTCGACAGCACATACCAACAACAACAAGAAGTCACATATATTTTAATAATTCATAACCTTCTTACAAGGAAACCACTTTTGGTGACCATTATTCATGTAAAGTTCATCAGCTTTCAGATAAGTGTTTCATGTATCAATCTTATAAACCAAAATGAAACAAAACACTCCATAGTATTCTTCCCTCCAAAACATCTTCTCTCCAAATTTTACTATTCATTATTCATTGTTGTAACTATTTTTGAGTAATAAATGTTTTTCAGGTATTTCTTAACATTGATGGACTGACAGATACACATAAACAATATGTGAACACTGAAAACAGAGCAGATAAATTAAGAGGTATTTATATTTCAAAGAGTAATTCTTTTGTAATTTGTTCTTTTGCTGCATTTCCAATATTTAGTGTATAGAAAACTGATTTACTTGTTTATTTTCTGTAAGGATTTTCCAAGTGAGGATTTTCTGAAGTTGTTTAACTTAATGATTGATCTACAATTAACTTGAATTATTGATTGCTGTTGTTAGGTGCCATTTTGACTGAAGGTGACCCCAAGTGACAGAGTAGAACTGACTGATAGGTTTTTCTAGGCTATAATCTTTACAGGAGCAGACTGCCAGGTCTGTTTCCTGTGGAGCAACTGGATGGGTTCAAACAACCAACCATTAGGTAAGCAGACAAGCGCTTAACTAGTGGACCATGAGGGCTCATTGAATCATTCGTTATTCATATGTAATGAGAGAGAAAGAGAGAGAGAGACCAATGACTAAACTGAGCACTTAACACATACCATCTCATATATTCCTCAGATCAAAACTATGAGATAAGTCATAGTACTGTCAATTTACTTTTAAGAAAACTGAGACATAAGAGAAGTTAAGAAAACTATTATCAAAGATTATGTAGATGACTAAGCTTGAATTCAAATTTTGTCTCACTTTAGATATATGCTTATCTTGACAATTAAAAAACAAATCAAAACAAAAGAAAACAAATCCCTCAATAAAAGAATCGCCTACTTTTGAGTGATTCTAATTCCTGGTTGATTTTGCAAGATAAATTGCTAACTATCTGAGGAGATAAACTTTATAGGATTATTATCTGTTGTTGTTGTTAGGTGCCATCAAGTTGTTTCCTACTCATAGCCACCCCATGCATAGCAGAACAAAACACCGCCCGATCCCATGCCAGCTCCATGATCCCTGCTATACGTGAGCCCATTGTCACAGCCACTGTGTCAATCCATCTCATTGAAGTCCTTCCCCTCTTTCGTCAACCCTCCACCTTACCAAGCATGACATCCTTCTCCAGGGAACGGTCCCTTCTGACAACATGACCAAGGTAGGTGAGACGAAGTCTGGCCATTCTCACTTCCAAGGAGCATTTTGGCTGCACTTCTCCAAGGACAGATCTGTTAGTTCTTTTAGCAGTCCACGGTACTTTCAGCATTCTTCGTCAGCACCACAATTCAAAAGCATCAACTCTTCTTCAGTTTTCCTTATTCATTGTCCAGCTCTCACATGCATACAAGGTGACTGAAGATATTATAGCTTGTGTCAGGTGCACCTTAGTCCTCAAGGAGACATCCTTGCTTCTCAGCACTTGAAAGAGTTCCTTCGTGGCCAACCTGCCCAGAGCCACATGTCGTCTAATGTCCTGACTGCTGCTTCCATTGGCATCAATTGTAGAACCAAGCAATATGAATTCTGTGACAACCTCAATTTTTTCTCCATTTATCGTGATGCTGCTTATTTGTCCAGTTGTGAGGATTTTTGTTTTCTTTATATTGAGACGTAATCCATACAGCAGACTGTATTCTTCAGTCTTCGTTAGTAAGTGCCTCATGTCATCCTCCCTTTCAGCAAGCAAAGTTGTATCATCAGTGTATCTCAGGTTGTTAATATCTCTTCTTCCAATCCTGATGCCATGTTTTTCTTTACATAGTCAGCTTCTCGGATTATTTGTTCAGCATATAGATTGAATAAGTATGGGGAAAGGATACAACCCTGATGCACTCCCTTCTTGATATTAAACCATGTAGTGTCCCCTTCTTCTGTTCGAACAACAGCCTCCTGGTCAATGTACAGGTTCCTCATGAGTACAATCAAGTGTTCGGGAATTCCCATTCTTCTCAATGTTATCCATAATTTGTCATGATCCACACAATCAAATGCCTTTGCATAGTCAATAAAACACAAGTAAACATCTTTCTGGTATTCTTTGCTTTGAGCCAAGATCCATCTGACAACAGCTTGCATCTGAATCCATCTGAATCCAGCTTGCACCTCTGGAAGTTCTCTGCCAATATACTGCTGCAACCATTTTTGAATTATCTTCAGTAAGATCTTACTTGCATGTGATATTAATGATACTATTCCATCATTTCCACATGCTGTGGGATCACCTTTCTTTGGAATGGGTACAAATATGGATCTCTTCCAGTCAGTTGGCCAGGTAGCTGTCTTCCAAATCTCTTGGCATAACTGAGTGAGTGCCTCCAATGGGGCATCCATTTGTTGAAATATCTCAGTGGGTATTCCATCAATTCCTGGAGCCTTGTTCTTCACCAATTCCTTTACTATAGCTTCGACCTCCTCCTTTAGTACCATTGGTTCTAGATCATATGCCACCTCCTGAAATGGATGAAGATTGACCAGTTCTTTTTGGTACAGTGACTCTGGCCTGGGTTCCTTCTCCTCACCTGGATCCCTGTGGCTGATTATTATTTACACACCAGTTTTTTTTTTTTTTTTTTTAAATAGACTACCCCATCTTCTTTTGATGTTTCCTGCATCATTCAATATTTTGTCCATAGAATCTTTCAATATTGCAACTTGAGGCTTAAATTTTTTCTTCAACTCTTTCAGCTTGAGAAATGCCATGTGTGTTCTTCCCCTTTGGTTTTCTAACTCCAGGTCTTTGCACATTTCATTATAGTAACTGGCTTTGTCTGCTCAAGCCGCTCTTTGAAATCTTCAGTTCAGCTCTTTGATCTTGTCATTTCTTCCATTTGCTTTAGCTACTCTCCACTCAAGGGCAAGTTTCAGTCTCTTCTGTCATCCATTTTGGTCTTCTCTTCTTTTCTCATCTTTTTAGTGACCTCTTGCTTTCTTCTTGGATGATGTTCTTGATGTCATCCCACAATTCTTCTGGTTTTCAGTCACTGGTGTTCAATGCAGCAAATCTATTTTTTAGATGGTCTCTAAATTCAGGAGGGATATATTCAAGATCATATTTTGGCTCTTGTGGACTTGTGTTAATTGTCTTTAACTTCAAGTTGAACTTGCATATGAGCAGTTGATGGTGTTTTTCACAATCAGCTCCTGGTCTGGTTTTGGCTTTAGATATTGAGCTTTTCCATCTCCTCTTGCCACAGATGTAGTCAATCTGATTCCAGTGTGTTCCATCTGGTGAAGTCCACATGTACAGCCGTCATTTGTGTTGTTGGAAAAAGGTGTTTGCAATGAATAAGTCATTGGTCTTGCAAAATTCTACCATGCGAGTTCCAGTATTATTTCTGTCACCAAGACCAAACTTTCCAACTACTGATGATTCTTCTTTGTTTCCAACTTTTGCATTCTAGTCACCAATGATAATTAGCACATTCTAATTGCAAGTTCGGTCAATTTCAGACTGCAGAAGCTGATAAAAATCTTCAATTTCCTCATCTTTGGCTTTGGTGGTTAGGGCATAAATTTGAATAATAGTCATATTAATGGGTCTTTCTTGTAGGTGTATGGATATTATCCTATCACTGACAGCATTGTACGTCAGGACGGATCTTGAAACATCCTTTGTGATGATGAATGCCATGGCATTCCTCTTCAAACTGTCATTCCTGGCATAGTAGATCATATGGTTGTCTGATTCTAAATATCCAAACCAGTCCATTTCAGCTCACTAATGCCTAGGATACCAATCTTTAAGCGTTCCATTTCATTTTTGACAACTTCCAATTTTCCTAGATTCATACTTCATACATTCCATGTTCTGATGATTAATGGATGTTTGCAGCTGTTTCTCCTCAATTTGAGTGGTGCCACGTCAGCAAATGGAGGTCTTGAAAGCTTTCTCTTATCTATATGAGTTAGGCTGGTTTTATTCTGATGATCCAGCTCTTTCCCAGTCCTTTTTGAGAGCCTTCTAATCAAAGTGACTCATCCTTCTTCTCTGTATTGGACAATGTTTCCAGACTATTCATAAAGTTGTGCAGTTATGTATCAGACAGTGTTTCTCTGCTGTTCATAAGGTTTTCCCTGGCCAATTCTTTGAGAAGTGCATGGCCTCTTTCTTCTTCTAGTCTTTGTCAGTCTGCAAGCTGGTCTGATACCTATGTACCATGTGCACCCCACTGGATTTGAAACACCAGTGGCACAGCTTCAAGACTCACAGCAACATGTCACCACAGTAAGACAAACCAATAGACAAGTTTGTCTCCCTCAGCTGTTGGAAACCTCTCTAACCTCCCCATACCTGGATCCCTGCAGCTGACTCCTCACTCTGTCCCAGTCTCCCTCATCTTTTCTGTCCTTTCCCCACTTTCCTGCCTTGTCACTTTGGGATGTGACCTGGGTTCCCACCCCTCACCTGGATCCCTGCGGCTGACTCCTCACTCTGTTCCGGTCCCCCTGGCCTTTTTCCTCTCCTTTCTCCCACTTTCCCGCCTTGCTGCATGTGGGGCATGGCCTGGGTTCCCTCTCCTCACCTGAATCCCTGCGGCTGATTATTATTTACACACCAGTTCATATAGATAGATAGATAGATAGATAGATAGATAGATAGATAGATAGATTATCCCATTTCTGCAATCAAAATTATGTATATTGAAATTTAAAATATTGTTTTTAATGACAGTGATCATGGTACTTTGTAAACATATTCTTCTGGGCTTTAATTATCATTAAAATAATTGTAATTAATAGCAGAATATAATTGTCCAATGCCTTATGCATTATGATATGTTAATTTTAAACCGAAAAACTAAAATTTACTGGGATCTAATCTCTTGGTGAGATAAATAGGAGGGGATGGTGCTGTGCCTGGATTAAAGGAGTCTTGACAAAAACAAATATTTTGAATCTTCACTTTTGCTCCACTCAGGAGATATTTATACTTTGACTTAATAGATTCATTCAGAATTAAAAAATTGTGAAAGAGGAAGTAGGAAAGAAGTCTTGGCACACAGCATATTCTCAGGCAAATCAATTTCAGAAAGGAAGTTTACAAAGTATAGCAATGTTATTCAATTCTTCACACTACTTGCATGCCCTCCCAGGGATGCCCAAACCCCATTTTGTATTCCATCACTCTAAAGACTTTTGCCCCATCATAAATCTGCATTTCTAAATTTCAACTGCACAACTTTTTATAAGAGGAATTAAATATTAACACCTGAATGTGCTCCATCCACTTGATTTCACAGCAGTGTCAGCTGCTGGTACATGGTTCAGCATCTACAATTTTGTATTTTCAAACTTTTCTGTTTTTCCTCCCAAGCAAATTGAACTTCTGTTCTTGCCTTCTTAAAAAATAACTGATTTTCACTTCCCTCTCTCGCCTTAGGAGTCTCTGGCTGGTTTGAACAGTTAATGTTCTCAGTTCCAAAATTTGGAGGTTCAAGTCCACCCAGGGGAACCTTTAGAAAAAAGCCTTGGGATCTACTTCTGAAATATCAGCCACTGAAAACCCAACTCTGACACACATAGGATGGCCATGAGTTAGAACTAAGTGGATGGCCACTAGTGGTTCATCTTACGTTGGCTCATGCTTTCACCTCTTTCCCCCACCAGCCAAGCCCAACTAGGGAAAGCTCTCTTCTCTTCTCCCTGAAGATTGAAATCCAGCTTATTCTCCAAACAGTTGCTCCACTGCCACCTCTTTCTTTGAGTCTACCCAGGACAATATAGCCATAGTGCTCTCCTCCCTTTCTGATGTCCAGGAAGTTCCAGTGTTAGTACTATTCTTCTTTATCTCACCTTAATTGTTTACTATACTCATTACATATATATTTTTAAATAGACATCTTCATTTTTCACCACAAACCATCCCTAAATGACACACTGGAAAGTGACTGTCACAAAGCCCACATGTGTTTTCCAAATGACCCACTACAATGCTCTAATAACAAGGATTAACACATAAATCATAGCTATCACCAAGAGTTGGTCATAAAAGCTAAAGATAAAACACCTCTAAATCCCAAAAATAATTAAAAAAAAAAAAAAACCTATGACTTATGTCACAATGTTTTAGAGTTGGATCTTAAAGATAGAGCATAAACCCCTCATGAGGCCCTGGATTGCAGAGCTTGGAGATGGTGGAAACGGGACTGAAGTGCAGCTCTGTTGACACACAGACCAAAGCTCTTTGTAGTACATTCTACTGCCCTGCTATGAACACCTATTAAAAGGGATATATTTAAACACCAATTATTTAAGGGGCTTTAATTTGCAATAAAGTGTTCACCCAGCTTAAAAAAATAAAACTACTGAACCACAAATCTAAAGCCAATATTTTCACCATGTTGTTATGTGCCATCGAGTTGGATCCAACTCATAGTGACCCCTCCTTGGGTTTCTGAGGCAGTATCACTACAGAAGTAGATTGCCCAATCTTCCTTCCAAGGAGTGGGGTGTGTTTGAACCTCCAACCTTCTGGTTAGCAGTCAAGTGCCTTAGGCACTGTGCCACCAGAGCTCCCATACTCACCATAGTATACATTAAACAAACAGTAACACAGATAAAACATGTCGGGCTCCCTGAGAGCAACAGGCGCACTGGAGTCTTGTGCATGCCATGGATTCCCCAGAGGCCAGCCGATAGCCAATTTAGGCTTTACATGCAGTTGGTCTCCAGAGCCAGAAAAACTATCCAGGGAAAATTTGAACAACTTTTTCTTCCGACATCAATACTCCAGTAGCATGCAGAGACAATCCACATATTAACTGATCATTTACTTCAAAGATAAATTTGAAACATCTAAATAATTTGAAGGAGATCTGGTGGCATAGTGTCTAAGGCTTTTGACTGCTAACCAGAAGGCTGGTGGTTCAAATCCACTAGCCACTCCTTGGAAGGAAGGTTGGGCAATCTACTTCCATAGTGATACTGCTTCAGAAACCCAAGGAGGGGTCACTATGAGTCAGATCCAACTCGACGGCAATGAGTTTGGTTTCTGAAGTTATCACCAGAGATCTTAATCAGGAGGATTTAGAGCTATGGTTGTCAACTTAGGCTGAACATTGGAATCATATTAGGAGTACTGAGGACAACTTCCTCAATCCCCATCAACTGAAAAAGAATAATGGGGGTGGGATTTAGGTATCAGTATTTTTTAAAAAAACTCCCTGGGTTATTGTGATGTACTGCAAGAACTTAGAATCATATGTTTGGAGAGTAGAAGTTTCTTCTGCGTTAGATCCTCCTTTTTTGTCCTTTGTATTTCCCGCCTAAATTGGCCAGGATTCTTTTTTTTTTTAAACTGTGATTTGGGTGAAAGTTTACAGAGGGAATTCATTTTCCATTCAATAGATCACACACATTTTGTTTCATGATATGACGGCAATCTCCATTATGTACTAGCTCTCTTCCCATGTCCCCTCTGTGGTTAACTTTTCCCTGAGTCCTTTTTTTCCTAAGCATTCCTCTGAGCTATCTTCCTGTGCAAATACTGCCATTCTAATACCCATGGTTGATTTTTCTTAGGAGTGTACCTACCTAGTGAATTTTTCACCTGGTAGGCCTGTCTATTGATTGGTTGGAAGCTATGGGAGTGAGTTCAATTCCAGGCCTGTAGGGTGACTAGGCATCACAGTCTCTGGGATTTCACAAGTCTCTGTCACACCAGTAAAAAAAAAAAAAAAAATCAAACTCACCATTGAGTCAGTTTCGACTCATAGTGACCCCTCCTTGGGTTTCCGGGGCAGTATCTCTGTGGAAGTAGATTGCCCAACCTTCCTTCCAAGGAGTTTGAACCACCAGCCTTCGGGTTAACAGTCAAATGCCTTAGGCACTACACCACCAGAGCTCCCATCACACCAGTAAGCCTGGTCTTTTTTATGACTTTGAGTTTTGCTTCACATTTTTCTTCCACCCTATCCAGGATCTCCTATCTTGACCTCTTTCCTAGTGATAGACAGTAGTAGCTGGGAACCATCTAGTTCTTCTAGTCTCAGGGTCATGTAGGCTGAGGTGTGCACGGTTCACTAGTTCCTGGGACTAATTGTTTCCATGCATCTTTGATTTTCTTTATTCTTTGCTCCAGATGAGGAAAGGCCAATTGTGCTTCTTAGATAGACACTTGCAAGCTTTTAAAGCTCCAGTTGCTATTCATCATAGAAGGATGTAGAACAATGATTTTGTGTAGTATGTTATGCCAATTGAGCTTGATGTCCCCTGTAACCATGGTCCTGAGCCCATGGGTGCAGTTACTCTCTCCCTCAAGGTAAACACACACTAAACAGCTACTTGGCCAGGATTCTTTCAGCTTCAAGATATAGAAAACCAACCAATACTAAGTTAGGCACAAGAGGAATATGCTCACTTAACCAAGGTCAAGTATAAAACTGCTCTCTGGAATGAATGGTCTAGGAGCTTGATATTCTCGGAACCACCTCCACCTACTTTTTATCCTTCCATCTTTTCTGAGTTCCTCTCCAAACTGATGTCTTCTCTTGCCTATTCTATGGTCAGTAATTATAATCACTTCCTTGATCAACTACCTGTCTCTTTCTCACTCGAAGAGGTCAGTAAGCAAAACCATAACTCTGTTAATATGATTGCCTACGCTACCCTTGGCCGGCACAGCTGAACACAGTTGGGGAAAAGTATGCTACCCTGCCAATGAGTTTCATTTTAAATTAATGGCTGCAGACCTTGAGTAACCCTGAATTCAGTCCAGCAATCATACCACATTTCCATAGTCCATTGTTTCTCCCACTTTCCTGGATTACTCATTTACACCTTCCCTTCTTTCCTCAAACTCCTAACACTTCCTCCCTCATATTCATTCTCACCATACATTACACCGTCCACGTATCACGTCTTATCTTCCTACTTTACAAGGAAACTGAAGTAATCAGAGGAGAATCTCCACAGACTCTCACCACCACAACCACCCAACAACCAGCAACTGAACACACATACCCTGCCTTACTTCCTATTTCTATGAAGGAACAATTCACACTTCCTTCTAATACCAATAATTCCTCTTATACACAAGATCCCATCCCTCTCATCAATGCAAGAAAATCTCTCTAGAAATTCTCACATCTCTCTTCTATCTCATCACTGTTCTCTTTCCATAGGAGCATCTCCATTTGCATTCAAACACGTTCATATTTCCTTATATTTAAAACAATTTTTTTTGCTCTTGATCACATGTTCCCCAACAGCTACTACTACTATTTCTCTGCTCTTTCAATTGCCACTGTCCTCAATTTCACTTCTCCCTTTTTATATTAGTCCTTGAGTAGTGCAAATGGTTAATGTGTTCAGTTGCTAACTGAAAGTTTGCAAGTTTGAATCCACCCAGTGGCTTCTCACAAGAAAGGCCTAGTGTTTTACTTCCAAAAAAATCAGCCACTGAAAATTCTATGGAGCACAATTCTACTCTGCCACACATGGAGTCACCAGGAGTCAGAACTGACCACTGGACAACTAGTTTACTGGTTTTATTTTCTATTAAAACTTCTCCAAACAGGTTTTCACCTATACCATTCCACAGAAACTTCTCTTGTGAGGTCGCTAATGATCTCTATCTTGCTAAATCCAATAGTCACTTCTTGGTATTCATTTTAATTGACTTATGAGCATATTTGACACAGTTCATCAGTCTCCCTTCCTTGAAATATTTTCTTCACTTTGAACTGCCTTTTCAAGTTTCTCCTCTTCCTTCACTGATGGTTTTCACCTGACTTATTGAGAGTTCCTGAGGCTCAGTCTTTGTTCCTTTGCTCATTCCTAGCTACCAAAAACCAGCTGCCATAGAGTTGATTTCAACTCATGATAACCCCATGTGCATCACAGTGGAACTATGGTCCATAGGGTTTTCAGAAGTACAGTGCCACACCTTTCTTCCAAGGTATCTCTGGTTGGGCTCAAACTCCATCCAGCCTTTTGGTTAGTAGCCAAGTTTTTTTTAACTATCTGCATCACCTAGACACTCTTTCTTATCTACACTACTCCTGTAATCTCATCTATTCTCATTGCCTTAATCCTCTATCTATATGCCAGTGACCTACAGGTATTCTGAATTATTCTAAATTTGTTACACAGGTTATGAGATGACCAAAAATTTGATAATCGTCCTAAAATACACAAAACCCTCTTAATCTGTCATATAAAGACAATGTTTGAGACCCCTCAATCATGTGTTCCTTATTATAAGAACTCAACAAATTTTTAAGTCTGAAAACACTTAGACAATATTTTGCCTTTAGTTCTATTTGACTTCCTGTATTTGCCCAGTATTTCTGTACAAATAAGACTGGTTTTAAAACATGGCAAACAAAAAGTTCAAGGAGGGTCAAATTCTCTGTGTTCCAATAAGGTAGAGCAAAGAGACTGACATGAACCAGACATGCCAGTGCCTAAAAAGAGAAAAATTTAACCTTTTTAAATTGTGATTTGGGTGAAAGTTTACAGAGCAAATACACTTTCCATATAGCAGTTCACATACACTTTGTCTCATGACATTGACTAGAATTTACCACAATGCAACAGCTCCCTTCCGACTTCCTCCCCATGCTCCATGCATTCCTGCTCCCTGAGCTGTCTCCCTGTGCATACCCAGTCCTTCTATTCTCCCATGATTGTTCTCTCCAAGGAGTGTATCTACCTAGCGTAAATGTTAACCTCATATGCCTGTCTTTTATTTGTCTGGAAGCCACAGGTGTGGCTTCAATTCCAGACCTGAAGGGCAGCTAGGGGCCATAGTCTCAATGGTTCCACCAGGCTCTATCAGACCAACAAACCTGATCCTTTTTTTTTTTCCCAAAGGATTTTGAGTTTTGTTCCACATTGTTCTCCCTCTCTATCCAGAATGGAAAGCCTAACCTTTTAATAAACCAAACCAAACTCATGGATATCAAGTTATTTCTGACCCATAGGGACCTCTATTGGGTTTTCAAGGCTGTAAACCTTTACAGAAAGAGATTGCCTCATCTTCCACCTACAAAGCAGCTAGTGTGTTTGAACCACTGACCTTCTGGTTAGCAACAAAATGCCTTACCCATCATGCTACCAGAGCTCCTTATTATAGTTGCATATAATGTTGCTGTTGTTGTTATGTGCTGTTGAGTCAGACCCAACTCATAGCGACCCCTCCTTGGGTTTCCAGTAAAGTGGAAAATAATTTGCATATAGCTTAGGAATCCCTGGGTGATGTAAATAGTTACCACATTTGGCTGCTAACTGAAATGCTGGAGTTCGAATCCATCCAGAGGCACCTTGGAAGAAAGGCCTCATGATATACTTCTGAAAAATCAGCTATTGAAAACCCTCTAGAGCACAGTTCTACTCTAATGCACATGGGGTCATCATGAATTATAGTCAACTCAACAAGTATTTCTTATCTTCCAACAGAGTAAGAACATTCTAACTAACTTATGTTTGAGACTAAGAAACTCTGGTGGCTTAGTGGATAAGGCATTTGGCTGCTAACCAGAAGGTCAGTGGTTCAAACCCACTAGCTTTTCCATGGAAGGAAGATGGAGTGGTTTACAGCCTCAAAAACCCAATGGGGGTCGCTATGAGGTGGCATTGCCTCGATGGCAGAGAGTTTTGTTTTGTTTTTTCAAAATGAGACTAAAGAAACACTCTACAGTAGGTCTCCAGGGAACAAAGGGAAAACCACAAGAACAAATGAACCATGTGGATGCTTCCAGGGTAAAGCTTTTGATTGAACATTTTTGAGATCTATACTTGTCTCACTCCTCGGAAGGAAGATGAAGCAATCTACTTCCATAGTGATACTGCCTCGGAAACCCAAGGAGGGGTCGCTATGAGTTGGGTCCAACTCGACGACACATAACAACAACAACACTTGTCTCACAACAGAGCAGCCACTATTTGGAAAACAAAATGGGCCGAGTTCCAACACAAATCAATAAATGAGGAATAGCATTAATAATATGCACTGTAGCAAGACTATCTTATTACAGACTCATCCTGTAAAAATCAACCTTAAACTAAACTCATTGCCTTTGAGTCGGATCTGACTCATAGAGACCCCTCCTTGGGTTTCCAAGGTGGAATCTCTATGGAAGTAGATTGCCCAGTTTCCTTCCAAGGAGTGTCTGGTGGGTCTGAACCACCAACGTTCTAGTTAGCAGTCAGATGCCTTAGGCACTATGCCAAAAGAGCTCCCAAAATCAACCTTAGGTAGGTTCATTTTGTAAATAAGACTATTCTAAGAAATGATTACACATAGAGAAGGAGAATAAGCATAATTAGTCAAGAAGTGAAAAGTAAGACTGGATCTTTGTCATATAGCATAAACACCACACAGAAATTTCACAGGGATGGCACTTGCTCTATTTTATTCAATGGTCAATCCCTAGAGTGAAAATATATTTAACTCTTGGCTAAGAAATTACTACTTTTTCCCCCTCATTTTTTGTTTATTAAGTACTTGAAAACAAAATTCCTTATTGTTGGAGAGAAAAACAGCCTCTGATTGCACTGTTACTATGATTTTATCACCTTTCTTTTTTGGCTGAAACACCCTACCTATAGAATAAACTAGAAAAACTGCTTAGTGTCTATAGTATCTATAACCCAAAGGTTCCATTCACCTGTGTGGGTTCCACAGTCAAGGCTTCTGCTTTTGGAAACTTAAAGAACCAAACTGAATGGTTACTCTAGAGAAGAAAATACAAGAGGAAATTTCCAGAAATGGATATGGATAATTTTGACATAGAAAGAAAATACTGAAATAATTTCTTTAGGAAAATAAAACATGCAGTAGCTTTACCTTCGCATTCCTTCCCTCAAAAAATAAAAGCCATCTTAATTTTAAAATATGTCCTAGAATTCTAGGTATTAAGCCATGCACTATCACATACAAATGCATCAGAGTCACAAATGCTTTGGTCAAACGTTTTTACTCTTTTTAGTTGACTGGTGATTTCATATGTTCTAGGAATATTTTTATCTTCTGGCAAGATGCTCTACACCATATGGTACAACACATTGACAAGTAAAAGGAAAGAACTAGTTTGAAATATATACACACACATATATGTATGTGTGCCTGTGTGTGTGTGTATGTTATGTATGGTTAAAGAAGTTGCATGTATGCCTGCAAAGAAATATAAGGGCAAGTTACACATTCTGCATATAGTACTGAGATGTACTTTGCCTGTATCAAAAACAAGGTTATTTGAAATCCAAAACTAGATTAAAAGATCACTATTTGGCAAAGAATACCGAAAACATCACGGGCCACCAAAAGAATGAACAAATCTGTCCTAGAAGAAATGCAGCCGGAATGTTCTTTAGAAGCAAGAATGGCTAGACTTCATCTCACCTGCTTTGGTCAAGTTGTCAGAAGGGACTGGTCCTGGGAGAAAGATATCAGGTTGGATAAAATACAGGGTTGGCAAAAACAGGGAAGACCCCCAATGAGATGGATTGACACAGAGACTGCAACTATGGGCCCAAGCATAGTGAGGACTATGAGAAGGGTGCAGTACTGGGCAGTGTTTCATTATGCTGTGCATAGGGTTGCTATGAGTCAGAGCTGACTCCACAACAGCTAACAATAGGCCAGGAACCACTGAAAAGACAGATCAGGATATCACCATACTTTGCTACATCAAGCGATATTTGAATTCTCTGTAACACTTTCTCACTCAATTTAATGCTGCTTCCCTGAATGCAGCAGTAACCAGAGCGAGGATGCATGAAACAGCTTGCATAATCTAGGAAGCATTGTTAAAATGGACCCACACAAAATGTTTTTATTTGTTTTACAGTGAATCAAATATCCTTCTCCTTTGATTCCAGCTTCCTTCAACACGATCTACTTTTGAAAACAGTGATCTTACCAATTTTGCAAGTTTTCGGGAAGATTAAGTTGTGATCCTCCTAGCCTGCCCACTGCTATTGTGTCAGGAGGCAGGGTCTTGCCTTGTCTGTCCTGTTCTCTACTGTACCTGAACCTATGGCAGAGGAAGCCCACAGTGAGCCCCCAAATGCTCTACTAAGCCAGGGAAGGAATGAGTGCAAAAACCATCAGTGAGGTAAGGAAAAAGGAGTACTTGCCAACTTTCACACAATCTTATTACAAGAGGGCGATGTTGTTAACCGCCAATGAATTGGCCCCCAACTCATGGCAGCACCATGCACAACTGAAGGAAACACTGCCCCGTCTTGTGCCACCCCCATCATCAGTGGGAATCCCTAGGGTTCTCATTAGCTGATATTTTGGAAGTAGATCACAGACTATTATTACCTATTGTTTTGTTTTTGTTTTTTTAGATGTAACATATTCTTTTTTTAAAGTCCAAATACATATTTATATCTTGGTTAAATGTCTACTGGAAATGCTTACAAGTTGTATTGGATCACAGTACTTTCATTTTTTAGCAAAGAATAAATAGATAATTCAGGATGTTAGTGCAAGACAGGTTAAAAAAGAATAAGAATAATAACAGTGGTTCAGAGGTTGGCCTTGAAGTCAAATACTATGGGTCTGAATCTCAACTCTTCTCCATTCTAGCTGCATGACTTTGGGAAAATAATTTAAACTTTCTATTCCTTATTTTAGCTCTGGTAGCATAGTGCCTAAGACACTTGACTGCTAACC
>NW_006921839.1:5006211-5011066 GCF_000298275.1 Orycteropus afer afer | reverse complement strand
ACCATTTGTTTCATTTATTTTCACATATTCTATGTTCTTTTTTTTTTTTTCTTTTGTTGTTTTGTATCAGTCAAATACAATATGGAACAATTATTATTTCATTTGAGCTCTGGTAGCATAGTGCCTAAGACACTTGACTGCTAACCAGAAGGCTGGTGGTTCAAACCCACCAGCCACTCCTCAGAAGGAAGATTGGGCAATCCTACTTCTGTAGTGATACTGCCTCGGAAACACAAGGAGGGTTCGCTATGAGTCGGGGCCGACTCAATGGCACATAAGAACAACAACAACAATTCCTTATTTTCTACATAAATGAAATGAGGAAAAGTGTTATGAGGGAGATAAAATTTAATATAATAATGAATACAAAGTACTAGCCATCATGTATAGCAGGCACAGCACAAGTGCTCAATAATGGTTGTCTATTATTATCCCAAGGTGCTCTTGTGGTGCAGTGATTAACACAATTGGCAGCTAACCAAAAGCTTGGCAGTTCAAACTTACTAGCTGCTCCATGGGAGAAAGATGAGGCAATCTGCTTCCATAAAGATTTACAACCTTGGAAACCCTATGGGGCAGTTCTACTCTGACCTATATGGTCACTATGAGTTGGAATTGATTTCATGGCAGTGGGTTTTGCTTTTGGTTTTCATTATTATTATGGAATCCCTGGGTTGTACAAATGGCTAACACACTCAGCTACTAACCACAAGGTTGGTAGTTTGAGTCCACCCAGAGGCACTTCAGAGAAAAGTCTCACAATCTAGTTCCAAAAAATCAGCCACTGAAAACCCTATGGAACACAGTTCTAGTGTGACATATGGAGTCACCATGAGTTGGAGTTGACTCCAGAGCAAGAGGTTCACTATTATTTTAACAAGTCAAAACAATCTTACAGTCCTTTGTACTTGATTCACAAAAATAGATGAATGATTTAACAATATGAGAGGAGCTAATCCTAAAATATCTATCTATCATCTAGAGAAGTTAATCCCTTCCATTTTGGCCCAAAAGGACAGCACCACTGAAATACAATACCATGACACTAAGTCCTCAGTGTAAGTGACCCAATAATAAACCACTTATCTTCTAGAGTAAAGCGGTTCAAGCGTTCATAGTTCTAAGGCACAACTAATACAAAGTAAAATTTTTACCAGGACAATTTGGCTTTTACAAACATTAAACATTCTCTCTTTAATGGATTATGAGCAATCATTCTAACACTATTTGTTTTAAGTGTACTGTGTAGTACACCAGTTTCCATGTTTTCAGTTAGGTTTATACTTTTATCAAATTTTATATTATTTATACTAAGGAATAATCATTGTGCCAATACTTTCTCTGTTCACAAATATCAAGACAAGTAAGTATCTGCTTATGAAAGCTTCACTTTTTAATTGAAGCATAAAATAAAAAAGAATAGCATTTAGTTTTTCATTTTTATATGCGGTTTATACATTTTCATATCAATTTCTAGAACTATTTGCTCTTTCATTCTTTCACCCTTCATTTTTTTTAACAAATAGTCACTGAAAACTTATTTTGAAGTTTAAATTAACTTACTCAAGTAATTTGTTCTCGGTTCCTGGTTCCTGAGTAATAACTCTAAACCCTTGGAATTTCCTGAGTAATCAAGGTGTCTTTGTTATGTATAGGTCTATAGATCATACCTGAGAATTTACACTAATGAGATGACTCTTGGGTGGGGGGGCAGCCAGCCCAGAAAGACCACCTGGTGGTATCAGCTTACCTGAGGGGTGGGGTGGATCATGATTCACTCAGTCATGCCTACACAATGAAGCCCCAACGAAAGTTCTGAACATGGAAGGCCTATGGGCTTCCTGGTTGGTGAAAAATATTAATACACATGGGTGGGTAGAATATTCCTTCTGGGACGTGGAAGCTTTGCATTGGGAACTCTCCCGGACTTTGCCCTATATCTCTCTTCATTTGTATCCTTTTTTGCTACAATAAAACTCTAATCATAAGTATAGCCCTTTCTGTGAGTTCTGTGAGTCATTGCAGCAAATTATCAAATTTGAGAGAGTAGTGGGAAACAGCAGGTCAGGAGTGAGGGAGTCTGGAGGCCCTTTAACGTGTGGCTGACATCCCTAGGGGGTAGTGGAAAACCTCAAATTTGTAGCCAGCAAGCCAGAAATGAGAGAAACCCTGAAGATTTTCAAGCTTATGGCTGGCATCTGAAGTCTAGGGCTGACTTGAGAGTCCAGAAGACAGTGTCCTTTAACTTGGGAGATCAGACCTAGCTCAATAGGGTGAGAGGAAGAAGTACTGCCTGTTATATAGCTGGTATGAGAACTGAATTGAGAAATAAAAATTGGGTGTTTTGACTTACATTGATTATTACCCTCATAGTTAGTGTCAGAAAAAAGTAGATTTCACTAATATTTGTTATATTTCATCACTACTTAGTACCAGATATTATGCTAGGTATTAGGACTAAAATAAATCTTCTAAAGTTTCTTCCTCATTAATAGCAACTATTTAGGATAAAGTTATGTAGGAAAATGACAATGAATTTAAATTCTGTATGGTTGCACTTTTATTAAATTTTCTATTAATTTTTGAATTTAGCAATTACAGATTTAATTAATCCTTTCCACTCTTCTATAGACAAAAAAATGATCCCATACCAAATACTTCTGTGTTGGAAAAAAAATGGCAAAGCCATAAAAATGAACACTTCAGCTATAAAGATGCGTGATATAATAGATGTCATCTTCTCTTATTCAGCAAAGTAGCTTTCTATAATTTTGCCCTTTGCCTTTCACAGAACAGTAACCTACAGTAGTTACAATGGGATTGGACTTTGGATAAAGCACAAAAACATTCTCGTTCAAGAAGCTGTTAATCTTTCCTCTGTAACTGATGGTACTCTCTGCTCTATTTATTATTCTCTGGGAAATCAGTGAGGTACAGCACCCCATTCTCTTAGATCCCTTCATAGCCTCAGATTCACTTCTAGTTACTTGCTTCTGTGCTGCAGAGGCAGCAGTATGGGGCATTTGTGATAGAAGAAACCTCCTGAACAAATCACACCTGGGTCTCGATGCCTATGTTCTATATCTTATTGTCCAAAAAGTTTGAAAGATCCATGTTGTTGCTAGATATATAAAAAATGGCCCAAACTTACTGGGGAAGAGATAGATAAAAAAGAGAGACATGGATCAATAGCCCATACTAACCTGTGACATTTGGACCAAAAATTCTGAAATGATTATGTGATGAAGACACTAAATATTTAGAAATGTTCACTTTTTGTCCTGCCCTTCTTGGGTGATTAGCAATGTCATACAAGGCCCCATCTTTCTCTGTCTTTGAACCTTCTTGCAGAAGTCGGTGTAGGTCAATGCAAAGAGCATAAGGGGTGGGGGCGTGGGTATGGTTCTTGTGTCAGTTTTCTATTGCTGTTGTAACAAATTACAACAAACTTACTGGGTTAAACAAATTAGTATTTTACTATTAATTTAGTATCTTCCATTTCTGTAGCCACAAGTCTAACATGGGTCTCACTATGTTAAAATCAAGGTGTCAGCAAGGCTTAGTTCCTTTCTGGAGGCTCCAGGGAAGAATCTATTTCTTTAACTCTTCCAGCTGCTGGAGGCTGTCTTCATTCCTTGGCTCTCGGATCCTCCCATCCATGTTCAAAACTAACAATGGCTGATCGACTCCTTCTCATATCATGGCTCATCACTCTGACCTCCTATTCTGCCTTCCAGTTTGAAGAACCCTTGTGATTACACTGGACCCACCAAGATAATGCAAGATCATCCCCTTATTTTAAGGTCAGATGATTACCAAACAATTCCATCTGAGGCTTTAATTCCCCTTTGCCAAGTAATACAACATATTCACAGGCTCTGGAGATTAGGATGTGGATGTCTTTTAGGGGAAGGGAGGATATTATTCTAAATATCACAGCTATAAGACTGAGCGATCTACCTGCATAGTGATACTGCCTCGGAAAACCAAGGAGGGATCGCTATGAGTCGGATCATAGGGGTCTCTATGGCAGTAGGTTTGGTTTTTGGTTTGGTTATAATGGGCATGGAACAACAACAACAAAAAAAAAAAAGCTCTATTAATGAGTACCTTTGTTGTTGTTGTTAGATGCTCTCGAAGCATTTCCAACTCATAGCGACCCCATGCACAACAGAACAAAACACTGCCCAATCCCATACCAGCTTCATGATCCTTGCTATACTTGAGCCCAATGTCACAACACTGTGTCCATCCATCTCACTGAAGGCCTTTCCCTCTTTCATCGACCAAACATGACATCCTTTTCCAGGGAATGGTCCCTTCTGATAACATGACCAAAGTAGGTAAGATGAAGTCTGGCCATTCTTGCTTCCAAGGAGCATTTCAGCTGCACTTCCTCCAAGGACAGATCTGTTAGTTCTTTTAGCAGTCCAGGGTACTTTCAGCATTCTTCACCAGCACCACAACTCAAAAGCATCAACTCTTCTTTGGTCTTCCTTATTTATTGTCCAGCTCTCACATGCATATGAGGCGACTGAAAATATCATGGCTTGTGTCAGGCTCACCTCAGTCCTCAAGGAGACATCCTGGCTCCTCAGCACTTGAAACAGCTCCTTCGTGGCCAGCCTGCCCAGTGTCCACAGAATCTTTCAATATTGCAACTCAAGGCTTAAATTTTTCCTCAATTCTTTCAGCTTGAGAAATGCCGAATGTGTTCTTCCCTTTTGGTTTTCTAATTCCAGGTCTTTGCACATTTCATTATAGTACTTGGCTTTGTCTTCTTGAGCTGCTCTTTGGAATCTTAGGTTCAGCTCTTTGATCTTGTCATTTCTTCCATTTGCTTTAGCTACTCTCC
>NW_006921839.1:4999899-5005199 GCF_000298275.1 Orycteropus afer afer | reverse complement strand
TTTACTCTGGTGATGCAGCTCTTTCCAAGTTCTATCTTGAGAGCCTTCTAACCTAAGTGACTCATCCTCCTCCTCTGTATTGGACAATGTTTCCGGACTATTCATAAAGTTGTGCAGTAATGTATCAGACAGTGTTTCTCTGCTATTCATAAGGTTTTCTCTGGCCAATTCTTCGAGAAGTGGATGGCTTCTTCCTTCTTCCTAGTCTGTCTCAGCCTGCAAGCTGGTCTGATACCTATGCACCATGTGCACCCCACTGGATTTGAAACACCAGCCTCAAGATTCACAGCAATACATCACCACAGTAGGACAAACTGACAGACAAGTTTGTCTCCCTTAGCTGTTTGAATCCTCTCCATCCACCCTTACCTGGATCCCTGCGGCTGACTCCTCACTCTGTCCCAGTACCCCTGGCCTTTCCTCTCCTTTCTCCTGCTTTCCCACCTTGGCACTTGTGGGGCGTGGTCTGGGTTCCCTCTCCTTACCTGGATCCCTGTGGCTGACTCCTCACTCTGTCTTGGTCCCCTGGCCTTTTTAATGAGTACCCTAGGAAAATTAATTAATATCCTATCATTCTGTTCTCTTTCCCTGAAAAATCACTTTAGTAACACTTATCTCATAGAACTGGAATGAAGATTAAATGAGATAATAACTGTGAACTATCCAAGTGTGTTAGGCTTAGTTCTTTAGAGAAGCAAAACCAGTAAAGCTTATACATACATATAGAAAAAGAGAAACTTATCTTAGGAAAATGGCTCATACCCTTATAGAAGCTGGCAAGTCCCAAGTTCTTGGATCAAATGTCAAGCTGGAGGCGTTTCCAAACTCACTCATGCAGCTACAGAGGATATATGAATTGTTGAATGTAAAACAACTCTGCTGTGTAAAATTTCACCCAAATCACAATAAAAGGTTGAATAATAATAAAAAAAAAAAAAAAGACCCTTTCATGGAGCATGGAAAGTTCAGCACTGAAAGTTAGATCAATATTTGAGTTTTATCAATCTGTAATCATATTCTGCAATGATAAATCCTGTCATAGCAGCAATCAAATCAGAAATGGTGCTTGTCAACATTACTCTCTTATCTCTATCACAATAAAACTTGGAGTGCTTGCCTTAGTAACCTGCAGAAAAGTGTGTATATGAAGTCATCCAATTTGGAGCTTTCCTTCAGAAGGCAATATAGTGTAAGGCAAACAACATGACTATGAAGCAGAAATAAACCTGGATCCACACTCGGCTCTACCCCATAAAATGTGGACTTTTGAAAAGAAGATCAGGTAAGAAGAAACAATGTCAAGGCCCTTCTATGTGCCAGACTCTATGCATGGTGTGGTAGTTGGAGCTGTGTGTCAACTCGGCTGGATCACAATTCTCTGTAGTGTAAGCAGTTGTGGTATGGGCTATTTCCATGTTGGGATCAGATGTATATGTTTTGAGCAGCCAATCCATTGAAGGGGAGTTTCCCTAGGGGTGTGGCCTGCTTCAACAGTCGGTATACTCCTGCTAACCTTGTTTTTATGATTTTGAGTTTTGTTCCACATTTTTCTTCCACTCTATACAGGATCTTCAATTTTGATCCCTCTCTCAGTGGTTGGCATTTGTACTTAGGCATAATCTAGTTCTTCTGGTCTCTGGGTTATGTAAATTGAGCTTCTCATGGTCCATTAGTCCAATGGGAGCTCTGGTAGCATAGTGCCTAAGGCATTTGACTGCTAATCAGAAGGCTGGTGGTTTAACTTTTCAGTCACTCTTCAGAAGAAAGATTGGGCAATCTACTTCTGTAGTGATACCACCTTGGAAACCCAAGGAGGTTCGACTTGGGTTCGCTATGAGTCGGTTCTGACTCCACGGCAGTGAGTTTTTGTTGTTGTTGTTGTTACTGATAATGTACTATTGTGTCTGCAATAGTATTTGCCTTTATTGTCTGTACCTCTTGTATGTTCTGAATGACACATAAACAGTGAAATGTTTGTTTTTCAGAGCTCAACTGTTCCTCTGATTACAACACATGAATATTCTGTACCTTTATCACCTTTGTTATTTTTTGAGTTACAAAATCAAGCAGTGAATCAAGCCAGATCTCTCCCTCAAATGGTCAAAAAGTCAATCCAACCTCTGAGACATAATAAGGAAGTATGTGGTACAACACAATAATAATTAGCCATTTAATCAAGAGCACAAATGTGCCTAGAGATCTATCTCCTTTCTTATGTTAAAAAAAAAAAAACCCAGAAATCTGCCTGTTGAATTCAACATATTCTTATATTGAGTAAAAAAATAATTGTGCTTTCAGCTGCCCACATCCTTTTTCTACAGTTTTTCATGAGAAAATGAGAGGAAGAAATAAGAAAAACATTGATGAATGATGGTAACCTTCTCCTTCTCATTCTCTAGGCAGTGGTAACAATGTGAGGGATCGAGAGACCAAAGGTCTCCTTTGGGAATAATTAAGTAATTATAAAGAAGAAATAACTGAGTTACGTGAAATAGTGGTGTCAACAAATCAACATTTCCAAACAACTCGTTATCTATATAACCCTAATATCTTACAACTCTAAATAAATAAATAATTGAATTTCTACTTTGACTGAAATTTATCTTAACAGCATTTATATCTTATTTCTTACCAGAATGGGGGTATGAGGATATGTGTGATGAGAGAGAAGGGGGGAAAGGGGAAAGGAAACACATACCACTTTTTCCCATCAAAGAGCAACTAGGAGGCAAGGGTCTCTGGGAAGTGCCAAGGAAACCTAATTGTGCAAGTCAACACACTTCTAAACTTTCCATGCCCCGTTATATTCAGCATTCTGGACTTGATTGAACTCATGCCTCATCCACAACTGGCACCATCACTCATGCTTCTAAACATGGATTTACTCAGAAAAAGGGGGCTGGATAATAGTTCAATAGATCAATGTTACTCAAAGCCCAATACCCAACTCGTGCATGCCACACACTGTTTTGACGATCAGTCTGAAAAGAAACAAAGACAAAACCTGTGGGCATGCGTTTAGAAATTTCTATAGCAATTTGACTGAATAATTTTACATCTGCCAAATCTAATAGTAAAAAAAGGGGCATGTATTTTGTTTGGGTTTTTACATTTAATTTTTTACTAATTTTTTTTTATGAAAGTATAAATCCATGACAGGTGGAAATCTTAAAAAAGAAAAATACCAGGAAAGAAAGAAAGAAAGAAAAAATCTGGCCCTTCACCAAAGTAGTGTGAGAAGCACTGCCATAGATAACCTTTTGCAAACAGAATAGGCAACCTTGTATGATGGTTGTTACCCCATTTTACAAAGAGATAAAATAAGTTAAATAATTTGTTCAAGATGACAAAAATAGGAGATGGAGCCTGGATTCAAACCCAGGAATGCTTGATGCTTTTGCTACCATATGAAGCTGTTTTTCATCAAAATAACTTACAAATACAACTCCAAACAGAATCACAATTACTAGAGATGGTACAAAACTTCAATTGTTAATAAGGTCAGCAAGAAGCAGAAAAACACTTGAAGAAAAAGAGGTGAAAAATACAGTTTCTGACTGTATATCTTAAAATTTTCATGTGCCCACAATCATAGTTTGCATTTGTTTGTTTTGTTTTAAATCTCAATTATGGGAAATTTTGAGAATGTCCTACCTTATAATTAAAAAATGACTCATCCATATTTTGTATTTTGATAAGGGGGAGAAAGGTCCCAAAGTTTTATTATCTGATTTTAAGTCATACTTATCCCAATGTTGGAATTTCTTTCTAACTATAAGCCAGCCCTCACACTTAGAAGCCTACTATGGGGAATGCCCCACAATTATTTAATGCAGTAGTTCCCAGATAAAGGCAATTTTGTCCTCCCCTTGAAGACATCTGGCAACATCTGAGGTGAAGTGTTACTAACACGTAGTAAATAGAGGTCAGGAAAGCTGCTAAATATCCTACTGCACAGGAGAGCCCCTACAACAAAAAATTATCCAATGCAAAATTTTGCCAATTATCCATTGTGCCGGGTTGAGAATCCCTACTTTAATGAAACCCAGATCTAAGTCAACCCACTGCCTGTGTAAGTGGTAAGCCATCACTCTAGACTGTTGAACAACTCAGAATTTCCATCTAAGAACTGAATGTGCATTGGGTGTGAAATGTCTTCAACTAGAAAAAGACTTTAATGACTGAACCCAGAAGAGGACAACATATCACTTAACAATGTCTGGATTACCTCAGAGACAAGCGATCCTCTTTCCTTAGCAGAGATTCAAAGGGTCAAATAACTGTGTGACAGCTCATCACTTTAAGTGTCACTATATGAGTTGTCTTCCTTAACTATAAAATTGGAGTAATAGCAGCCACACAAGGCAGATGTGGGTCTCAGACTATATGAGTGTGAACACATTTTGTAAACTGTAAAGTACTATTTACACAAACATTTAATCATTAAGTCTGTTTTTAAGAAGATTATGCCTAGAAATCCTTGAATTCCATCATTCCTCATTGCTAAGGATTGTTCTGGTAGCGTAGCGCCTAAGGCACTTGACTATTAACCACAAGGCTGACGGTTCAAACCCACCAGCCGCTCCTCAGAAGGAAGGTTGGGCAATCTATTTCTGCAGTGATACTGCCTCGGAAACCCAAGGAGGGGTTACTATGAGTCGGGTCCAACTTGATGGCACATAACAACAACAACAAGGATTGAATCCAGGAACCTGGGCCCAAGCCCCATTTTTGGTGTTCAGTGTCTTCCAACACTTGAGCCAATGCAAAAAGAAAAGTTCACCTCAATCTACTGACAAGCTTCAAAGTCAGCAAGAATAAAAGCAGCCAAGCCACCCTAGGAGATTATATTAAAAAATACCCAAAGAAAAAGTTCTGAAACTCATTTATCTTATTGTGTGAGTAGCTGTTAAGAACTGTCAAAAGTTGTTCTCTCTCCACATCAATGTACTTTAATAGGGAGCAAAGCCTTAGACTAAATGCTTGATATACTTAGCTGCATGGTACAGAAGTTCTTTGAAGCAAAATATGCTCTTTTATCCCTTAAGCAGTAACTTAATATTTTCAATTTTCTGTAAGGTTACCCTACCTAGAACATAAATTAATAAAAGCATTAAAATAACAAACACCTTCTATTCCTGCAATATGTCTAAAAGTAAGTGTCTACAATGTCTGACATTGGTGGAAATAAAAATCTTAGATAAAAACAATCAATGTAATCCACCACATAAATAAAACAAAGGAGAAGAACCACATGATCATATCAATTGATGCAGAAAAGGCATTTGATAAAATCCAAC
>NW_006921839.1:4990456-4997289 GCF_000298275.1 Orycteropus afer afer | reverse complement strand
ATGACATGAGACAAAGTATATGTGAACTGCTGTATGAAAAGTGAATTTACTCTGTAAATCTTCACCCAAATCCTAATAATAATAAAAAAAAAAACTTAGATAATTACTTAGAGTAAAAGATAAATTAAACTTTCTATCTATAGCCAAGAAATACAAATACAAATTCAAATTATCATTGCTATACCCTTTAGTAAGGAAGCAACTATAAACCAATCATCCTTAATGAGTACAATACAGAATAAATATAGAACAAAAGTATTATCTAACCCCATCAAATTTTCTGCAAATACTTCCGTCATTCATTGCAAGCATTTTCTGTTTCAGGTGTGTCATGTTTCAGATATGTTATTACTTAGTGCAACTTTCAACCTCATTCATTTAGAATAATTTTGCAAAGTTCTATTTATTTTAATTATTAGGTTAAGATTAATTTTTGTCATTTTGGGGATGAGCTGTAGGAAGGGAAGGAAAGACTATGAAAGATTAGCTCATTTCAAATGCTATGTTTTGCTACATAGATTCTGCCTGGATTGATATGCCATTATACTTTGGAAAATAGGTATCTATACTTAAGTTTATTTTTAGTAAAGTTATAGTAATTCTTGAAAACACATTTATCATAATAGATAATCCTAGAAGATGATGGTTGTAAACAAACCATTGGTCCGGTCCTCCCCCACAAATACAACATGGAAACAGTGTTCTGCTTTGTGGGACTTTGAATCAGAGAATACAGTAAAGCAGCGGGAAACTGCAGACAGGAAAGAGTCAACAACTAAACAATGAGACACATATGGTAGGGAATGTCTTCTTCCAACATCGATTGCTGGCTACTGTGAACTAGAGTAGTGGCCCCAGAAAAAAAGCCTGCTTCCCTACCACCACAGTCCTCATCTGTACAGAGGGATAGGACCCCAAGCTTCTGGCCTAAAATGAAAAGTGCAAACCTCCCTGAGGGTCCATTGGGAGTGTGCCAGCACCTCTACCACTCAGACACTGTCTGCTTCAAGCCTACTGTGAATTACTACAAAAGGCTCATGCAGTGGTGTTCTGCTTTCACAGTCAACACTTTACCTGCCTACCTGCATACTCCATAGCTCAGATCTCTGAAATCAACAGTACAGAACTCCCAGGGAGTCAGTTCTGGTCTTTCTGCCCACTCCCCTTTCAGTCAGTGCTGAGGATTGCTGACTAAGGCTGCTGGGTGCTAAGAAGCAGGCATCTTTAGTGGAGGGTACCCCCACAGTCAACATACTACAGGAAGGACTCTGATAGAAACAAAGCCGACCTCCCTGAAGGTCCATTTGGAGCATGATAGACTCTCTACCACTCGGACACTGTCTCCAGCAAGCCTATGGTGAACTGCTATAGAAGGGTCCTGCAGAGGAGTGTGCTCCCATTATCAGCACTCTACCTGCCTTCTTGTGGGCAGCATAGCTCTGGCCTCTGATAACATTAAGACAAACCTCCCTAGGGGTCAAGTTCGGGAGAGTTTGTTGCCATGTCCAGTTAGTGCTGAGGACTGCATACTGAGGTTGCCATGTGTCAGGAAGCAGAATTCTTGAGTAGAGGCTGCACTCACAGCCAAAAATCTCCCAGGGGGCCTCTGATAGCAACAAAGTAGACCTCAATGGGAAATGACTAGAATGTAACACTTCCTTCCCCATCTGGTAATTACTGGTTGCCATGCTGTTGCAAACTGCAGTGGAGTCTGCTCCCAAAGTCAGCACTCTGTCTCCCTGTGCACCCCAGGACTCAGGTTTCTGAAAGCAACAGGACAGATCTCCCTGGAAATCATTTTGGTCTGTCTACTCCCCCTTATAATCAGCACTGAGGGCTGCTTGCTGAAGCTGTTCTGTGCTAGGAAGTAGGCATCTTGAATAGAGGCTACATCCACAGCCAACATAGTACAGGGCATGCTCTGACAGCAAAAGGCTGACCTCCTTGGGGATCTATTCAGAGTGTGACTACCCCTCCTTCAACTGATAAATGCTGGCTGCTGAGCTGATATGAACTCCTACAGATGGTTCCCTAAGTGGGGTCACCTAAGTGGAAACTGCTCCCTCAACAACCACAAGACCACTGGGGCTCTGCAACCTACAAGACACATCTCTCAGAGATCCTTCTGGGGAATGCCAACCCTACTGCCTCCTAAAATGTAGAAAAGTCTGGCAGTGCTTCCCTGAATGCTAACAGCCCTCACAGAACAGAGAAGGAAACCTTGGACAAAACCACAGGGAAAAACAAGAGGGCAACACTCAGCCCTGAAGTGGCTCACAGATTGTGGGTTTTCCAAATAAAACATAATAAGAGAAACAGAGCTGGGAAGAGAGTAATAACCAGAAAAAGAGGACCTCATCCCTGGTGAACAAATTAATTATTATATTATATCTCAACTGAGTTGTGGTGCCCCTGACAGATTCCCTACAATGTGTTCTCTGGTGTGTTTGGGGACACTGATTTTTCTTTCTTTTTTTTTTTTTTAATTGCGATTTGGGTGAAAGTCCACAGAGCAAATTCATTTTCCATATAGCAGTTCACATACATTTTGTCTCATGATACTGACTGCAATTTCCCACAATGTAACATCTCCCCTCCCACTTCCTTCCCATAGTTACCTCTTTCCTGTGTCCTTCTCTCCCAGGCACTGCTGCTCCAGGCTGTCTCCCTATGCACACACAGCCCTTCTATTCTCCCATGATTGATCTCTCCAAGGAGTGTATCTACCTAATGTTCAGCTCATAAGCCTGTCTTTTGTTTGGCTGGAAGCCACAGAAAGTGGGTTCAGTTCCAAACCTGAACAGCAGCTAGGGGCCATAGTCTCAATGGTTCGACCAGGTTCTATTAGACCAACAAACCTGGTCCTTTTTTTTCCTTTTTTAGTGATTTCCAGTGTTGTTCTCCCACTCTATCCAGGATCTCCTACATAGATCCCCCCTCTGAGTGGTTGACAGTGGTACCCGGGCATCATTTAGTTATTCGGTCTCACAGTCGTATAGGCTGAGGATAGTATGGTGTACCAGTCCCTTGGACTAATTGTTTCCATGCATCTTTGATTTTCTTCATTCTTCTTTGCTCTCGATGAGGAGAGACCCATCAGTGCATCGAGATGGCTGCTTGCAAGCTTTTAAGATCCCAGTCACTATTCGCAAAAGTAGGATGTGGAACAATGTTTTTGAGTAGTATATCATGCCAACTAATCTTGATGGGAAGCCTGAAACTTGAAAAATGAGATCTGGAACATCTGAATCTCAACTAACCCAGGGAGGGAGAAGGAACTATCAAAGAGAAGGAGAGAAAATGGCAAGCAAAAGCCAAAGGCTCTGCCTACGTAAGATTTCTTGCAGAACGTAGTGTGGGCAAAACCACCAAGTACTGGGAAAAACTGAGAAAGTTAACACCTTCTAAAATTCCAATGTCACACACACACACACACACACACACAAATCATAAGACAATCAAAGAACAGAGAAATAATAGCCCATCCAAATGAACATAACAAATGGAAGGAAAGCACAACTAGGGATGATAACATAACTTTTTAAAAGGGAAGAATATAATCTAACATTAAATCTAATTAAAGAACTGAAAGAAAACAAATAAAAACAACACAAGAGAAAAATGGATATCAATAAAAAGAGACATTTCAACTTAAAGGGACAGTATCTGAAAAGAGAAACACAACTGAAGGACTTACCAATAGGTTTAATCAGACAGAAGAAAGAATCAGTGAATTAGAGGATATGATAGCTAAAATTATAGACACTGAAGAACAATAAGCATAGAGGCACAAGAAGGCAAAGCACAGTTTAATGGAATTATGAAATAGCAAGAGACCTAATATGCATCATGAAAATTCCAGAAGGAGAAGAGAAAGAGAAATGGACACAAAGAATATCTGGAGAAATAATAACAGAAAATTTCCCTAATAGAAAAAATAATTGAATTTACAAATCCAAGAAGCTCAAAGAACTCCAAGTAGGATAAACCCAAAGAGATCTACACCAAGACATAGCATAGCTAGAATCTCAAAAATTAATGATAAAGTGAGAATCTTGAAAGCAGAGACAGAACCAAACATACAAAAGATCTCCAATAAAATTAAGTGCTAATTTTTTTCCTGAGGAACACTGGAGGCCAGAAGGCAATGCAATAGTATATTTAACAGGCTGAAAGAAAAAAAAGTGAACCAAGAACACTATACCCAGCAAAACTACGCTTCAAGAAGGAGGATGAAATTAAAACTTTCCCAGAGAACAGAAATGGAGAGAATTTATATCCTCCAAATTGGCTCTACAAAAAATACTAACGGGAGTTCTGTAGATAGAAAGGAGAAGGCACCAGAAAGTAATTCAAATCTATACATTAAAAGAAAGAACCCTAATGCATAGACAAATTTAAGGGCTAGTATAATGTATTCATGCTTGATAATTCTAAATGTTTTGTACTTCATGATTTTAAATAATGAATATATAAAAGGCAAGGGTAAAATTATGTTACAGGGTACATGGAATTTAAAGATGTAATTATAATTAACTGATAACAACCAGAGAGAGAAGGAAAATGATACATAGAATTTCTTATATGTTACTGAAATTAAGTTGGTACCAGCTTATCCTAGAATGTTATAAATATAAGCTCTTGAATATAATATTCATGGCAACTGTTCTAGTTACCTAGTGCCACTCTGACAAGAATATACCACAAATGGGATGGCCTTAACAAACAGGAGTTTTATTTTCTTACAGTTCAGGAGGCTAGAAGTCCAAGTTCAAAGTGCCAGGCTCTAGGGGATATATGAAAGCCCCTCGACCTTGGGCTTCAGCTCTGCCTCCTGCTCCCAGCCCACTGAAGCTAGAGGCATCTCTTCACTCAGGCAGCTACTGGCTGCTGAGGCTGACAAGCCCAAGGTTGACAGATAAAATGGCAGTCCCCACATTATCAAACCACAAGGCAAGCCATTAATTTAAGTTCATTGTAAGTCCCAAGGTCATGGCAGCATGGCAGCCTGCTAAACAATGATATGGCTACGTGCAGGGTCCAAGCATGCCATAAGCCAGAGACCATTCCCCAAGGCTTCTCCTCACATATGGGAAGCAGACCACATCCCTAAGGCAACTACTCAGCTGCTCACAGTAGATTCCACCATGGAGTGGATTACCAGTCTCATCATGGGGAATACTACATTCAGCTGCCCAGCCACTCAACCAGGCCCAGCCAAGTTGACATACACACTTGACTACCATAGCAACCACTAAGAAGCTATTTAAAATGTGCACACAAAAGGAAAGGAGAAGGGAACCAAAAAAGCTCACTACAAGAAATAAACAAAATACAAAACACAAGCAGTACTAAAGGGCGAGGACATAGAAGGCTTAAGATACACCGAAAATAAATAACAAAATGGCAGAATTAAGTCACTTCTTATTAGTAATTACAGTGAATGTAAATGGATTAAATGCTCCAATCAAAAGATAGAGATTGGCAAAATGAATTTTAAAAAAAAGAAAACATGATCCAGGTATATGCTGTTTACAAGAGACACATTTTAAACCCAAGGAAACAAATAGGTTGAAAGTGAAATGATGGAAAAAAATATTGCATGCAAATCATAACCAAAAGACAGCTGGAGTGGCAATCTTAATATCAGACAAAATATATTTTAAGACAAAATCTGTCAGAAGTGATAAAGGTGGACATTATATAGTGATAAAGATTCAAGATGGTTTAACAGTCATAAATATATATGAAACCAACATTGGGACACTTACATATATATAAAGCAAACAATGATAGAATTGAAGAGAGAAAGAGATAATACTACCATAACAGTTGAAGATGTCAACACACCACTTTCAATATCAGACAGAACATCTAGAAAGAAGATCAACAAAGAAACAGAAGACCTGAATGACAGTATAAACCAACTAGATGTATCAGACATATATAAAATGTTCCACCCCACAACAGTGCAATATACAATCTATTCCAGTACACATGGATCATTCTCCAGGACAGACCAAATTTTAGGTCACATAGCAAGTCTTCATAAGGTATAAAAAGACTGAAATTATACAAACTATTTCCTCTGACAACAGTGGAGTGAAGCTAGAAATCAATTAACAGAAAAACTGGGAAATACACAAACATATGGAAATTAACACAACATACTATTAAATACCAATGGGTCAAGGATGAAACCAAAACAGAAATCACAAATTTCTTAGAGTTAAATGAAAATAAAAGCACAACACACCAAAACTTATGGGATGCAGCAAAGGCAATACTCAGAGGGAAACTCATAACAACAGATACCCACATGAAAAAGATCTCAAATTAATAGCCTGATGTAACAACTCTAGGAACCAGAAAACAAAGAGCAAACTAAGCTTAGTCTTACCTCAAGAAAGAAAATAACAAATATCAGCACGTACAATAAATAACAGAAAAGGAATAGAGAGAATCAATAAAACCAAAAGTTGATTCTTTGCAAAGATCAATAAAATTGACAAACCATTAGCTACACAGACAAAGATAAGAAGAAAAAAGTTGCAAATAACCAAAAAGAAAAACAAAAAAGAAAGAACCAATAGAACTGAGCCAATAGAAATAAAGAGAATTAGGACAGAATATTATAAGCAACTATACAATGACAAAAGGAGCTCTGGTAGCTTAGTGGCTAAAGCACTTGACTGCTAACCAGAAGGCTGGTGGTTCAAACCCACCGGCCACTCCTGGGAAGGAAGGTTGGGCAATCCTACTTCCGTAGTGATACTGCCTCGGAAACCCAAGGGGGGGTCGCTATGAGTCAGGGCCGACTCGACGGCACATAA
>NW_006921839.1:4981514-4988321 GCF_000298275.1 Orycteropus afer afer | reverse complement strand
TAGGGCCCCTAAATTTGCCCCTAGTTTTTCCTTGAGGAACTATATAGTTTTAGGTTTCACATTTAAGTCTTTGATCCATCTGGAGTTTGTTTTTGTGTATGGTGTGAGGTACAGATCTTGTTTCATTTTTCTGCAAATGGATCTCCAGTTTTGCCAGCACCATCTGGAATTCCAATGACATGTAAGTTATTCCTTTTGATGGTATACCACATGAACTTTAGGCTTTCTTCATTTTGTTTTGATTTTTTTTTTCTCATTGATCCCTTTCCAAAGAAGTATTCAGGTATTTGTCTTCAATCTCATTGATTCTGTCTTTAAAATAGAGAAATTCTTAGAAACACATAACCTACTAAAACTGATTCAAGAAGAAAAAGAAAGTCTCAGCAAATCTGTAACAAGTAAAGAGATTGAATCAGTGTTCAAAAATTTCTCAGCAAAGAAAAAAAAGTTCTGAACTAGATGGCTTCACTGGGGAATTCTACCAAACATTTAGAAAAGAACTGACACCAATACTGTTTAAAGTCTTTGAGAAGATAGAGAGGTAAAGAATACTCTCTGATTCATTCAGTCAAGCAAATATAGGCCTGATACTGAAACCAAACAAAGACATCACAAGAAAAGAAATCTATAGGCCAAAATCTATTATGAATATAGATACAAACATCCTCACACACACAAAAAAATGGCAAATAAAACCCAACAGCATGTTAAAAGAATCATCCATCATGATATAGTAGGATTTAATCCAGGAATGCAGGGATGGTTCTATATTAGAAAATTTATCAATATAATACATCACATCAATAGAACAAAGGAAAAGAACCACACAATCATTTCCATAAATTCGGAAAAAGCACTTAATAATACCCAACATATTTTCTTGATGAAAACCTTAAGAAAGATGGAAATAGAAGGGAACTTGCTCAGTGATTCAGGGAATGTATGAAAAGCCAACAGTCAACATTATATGCAATGGAGAAAGACTAAAAGTTTCCCCCTTGAAGTAGGGAACAAGACAAGGGTGCCTGCTCTTACCATTTCTAGTCAATATGGTATTAGAAGCCAGAACAATAAGATAAGAAAAAGAAATAAAATGTATTCAGACTGGAAGAGTAGAAGTAAAATTATTTCTATCTGTGGATGATATGATCCTATACATAGAAACCCCAAAGAAAATATACAGAGCTAATAGAGGAATTCAGCAAAGTTGCAGGGTACAAGGTTAACAAACAATACTCAGTTGGGTTTCTATATACCAACAGTGAGAAATCTGAAAGAGAAATTAGGAAAAAAAAAAAACTCCATTTACAATAGCATCTGTGGTAGTTAAGATTGTGTGTCAACCAGGCTAGACATGGTTTTGAGTGGCTGGGCAGCTGGATGTAGTTATTCCCCATAATGAGATTGGTAATCAAATCCATAGTGGAATCTCCTGGAGCAGCTGAGTAGCTGCCTTAAGATATGGTCTGCTTCTGGTATATAAGAAGCAGTTTTGAGAAAGGTCTTGAGCTTTTTGGCATGCTCGGACCCTAAATGTAGCTGAGTCCTCATTTGCCTGTCAATCTTGGTACTGTTTCCGAACTTGAACCAGTTAGTGGTCTGTCATATTGCTTAATATTCTTGGAATTGTGCCATTTTACTTGTTGACCTTGGGTTTGTCAGCCTTAGCAGCCAGCAGCTGCCTGAGTTAAGAGATGGCTCCAACTCCAGTGGGCCTGGAACAAGAGGCAGAGCTGAGGCTCAAGGTCGAGGGCTTTCAGGTAATCCTTAGAGCTGGCACTTTGAACTCAGAGCCTCCCAAACAGTTAGAGAATAAATCCCTGTTTGTTTAAGCCATCCTATTTGTGTTATTTCTTCTGTTAGAGCAGCACTAGAGAACCAAAACAGCATCTAAGAGAATGAAATACCTAGGAATAAACCTAACCGGGGACATGAAGGACTTATACAACGAAAAGTATAAAACACTGCCAAAAGAGACTAAAGAAGACTTAAATAAATGGAAAGATGGTGCATGTTCATGAATTAAAAGACTTAATATTGTTAAGCTGTCAATATGACCCAAAGTGATCTACAGATTCAACATAATCCCAATCAAAATTCCAACAGCATTATTTACAGAAATAGAGAAACCAATCTTCAACATTATATGGAATGGCAAGGGGCCCCAAATAGCTAGATAATGTTGAAAGAAAAAAAGTAAAGTAGAAGGACTCATACTTCCTGATTATAAAACATATTACACAGCTACAATAATCAAACCAGCCCAGCACTTGTATAATAATAGACACACAGACCAATGAAATAGAACTGAGAGTCCAAAAATAAATCCACACATCTATGGTCAACTGATTTTTGACAAGGGTGCTAAATCAATTTGATGGGGGAAAGAGTGTCTTTCAATAAATGGTTCTGGGAAAAGTGAATTTCCATATGCAGAAAAATGAAACAGGATCTGTGCCTCACATCACACACAAAACAGATTAAGGATGTAAATATGAAACTTAAAACCATGAAATTCTCAGAATAACAAGCAAGGGAAACGCTGTCAAACCTAGCTTTCAACAATGAATTTTCTAATATATTAACAGAAGCACAAACAGCAAAAGACAAAATAGATAAATAGAGCCTCATAAAAATTAAAATGTTTTGTTCATCAAAAGATTGTACCAAAAAAGTAAAAAGACAGCTACCCATGGGAGAATATCTTCAGAAAACATATCTGACAAGAATCTAATAACCCAAATATATATAATACTTCAACAACTTAATAACAAAAAGAGAAATAAAGCAATCAAAAAATGGGCAAAGGACTTGAGTAGACATTTAACCAAAAAGGATGTTCAAATGGCCACCAAAAACATGAAAAGATGTTCAGCATCATAAGCCATCCAAGAGATGCAAACCCACAATGAGATGCAATATCACAATGAGATAGTATTTCATTCCCACCAGGGCTGCTAAGTTTTTTTTTTTTTTTTTTAAAGAAATATTGGCAAGGAAGTTGGGAAATTGGAACCCTCAGCTAATGCTGGTGGGAATGCAAAATTGCACAGCCATTGTAGGAAACAGTATGGCAATTCCTCAAAAAACTAGAAACAGCACTACCATATGACTGAGCAATTCTACTTTTAGGTATATATCTGAAAGGCTTAAAAGCAGAGATTCAAAAAGAAACTTGTAAAGCAATGTTCATTGAAGCACTATTCACAAAAACCAAAAAGTGGGAACAACTTAAATGCCAATCAGCAGATGAATGGATAAACAAAATGTACATAGAAACAATGGAACACTACTCAGCCAGCAGGAGAAATGAAGTCTTCATACATGAAACCCTATGGAGCTTGAAGACTTTATGCTGAGCAAAATAAGCCAATTACAAAAGAGCAAATATTCTATGACCTCCAAAACCAAAAACCAAACTCACTGCCATCGAGGTGTTTCCCACTCATAGCAACCAGCATTTGCGTTTCCGAGGCTGTAAATCTTTATGGAAGTAGATTGACCGGTCCTCCTTCCATGGAGTGGCCAATGGGTTTGAACCTACCAGTTAGCAGTCAAGTGCCTTATCACTATGCCACCAGAGCTCCTATGACCTCAGTCATATAAAAAATAAGAAAAGGCAAAAGTGTAGAGACCAAAGTTTATTGTTGTAACCAGGTGCAAGAAGGAGGGGAAGAATGGGGAGGTTTATGGTGATGGAAAAATCACATTGATTCAGAGTAGAGGTGCACAGCTGATTATTGTAATTGCTGTCAATAAGTTTCACACCTGTAAAAAGTTGAACTGGCTAAAGTTGTGTGACAGATATATAGACAAATACAATAAAAAAAAGAGTAGCTGCCAAGGCTGCTTAAGTGCAACTGAACCCCTCATGGGATCTGGTTTCTTGGTTTGGAAGTTTAGGGTCATGGTATCATGGGACATCCCAGTCATGTTAAACTTTTCAGATAAAATTGTTCAAAGGATGAAAGGAGTGAGATAAAAATGTAATATATGTTTTGTAAAATTTCTTTAAGATAGGAATGATGATAGAAAACAACAGTGAATACTTTTATAATGTTGGGGACTAGAAGGGCTTTCTAAGCAAAGGAGTTTATACACAAGCCCTGAAACAAATCCAAATGGCAACAGCTGTAAATCCTTATGGAAGTAGATTGTCCAGTCTTCCTTCCACAGAGCAGCTGGTGGGTTTGAACCTCTGACCTTCCAGTTAGCGGTCAAGTGCCTTATCCATATACCACGAGAGTGCCTTCAAAAATAATAATGAGCATGAAAGAATGTGAAAATTCCTATTACAAAAGAGTCATTAATGATCAAATAGAAAAAGAATTCAAAAGAAAGAAAAACAAGTAGTGAAGAAACAAAAAGCCAATTAACTTCTTTAAAGATATCCAACCACTCAAAAGCAAATTAAGTGAAAACTGGGATAAAAATGATGTTTTTTTTTTTAATGTATCCAATTTACAAAATTTAAGTGATTTATAGCACCACTAATAGAAGGTATAGAGAAATCGGCACTTATATGAATCATTAGCAATAACATAAATTTGGACATAAGACAGTTTGGCAACATTGATTAAAATGTAGAGTACCTATGCATTCTGATAACAACTCTACAACCCCATATAAATATTTAAAAAAAAAACCCAAACATATCTTTGTGTATGTATGTGTATGGTGTGTATACTATACAATCATTAAAAATAACAATTTCTACCCACCAGCCACTCCTCGGAAGGAAGGTTGGGCAATCTACTTCTGTAGTGATACTGCCTCGGAAATCCAAGGAGGGGTCACTATGAGTCAGGTCTGACTTGATGGCACATAACAACATCAACTGACATACAAAGATGTCTAAAATGAAAAGAGCAAGATGCAACACAGAATGTAGAGTATGATCCATTATTTTTATTAATATATACTCATACATAGTGTAAGCATAGAAAAACAGTTGTAAGTACATGAAAAGAACACTTAGCCATGATTTCCCCTCTTAGTAGGTGGTATCATAAAGAGCATTTTCCTAAAGTGAGTTGTCCAAACAAAAGAAAAAATAAAGAAAGAACATTTTACAAAGAACATCCCTCCCTGTACTAAGAAATCTCTGTACAAGAGAAATAAACTTTCTCTTGTGCAATGTGTATTGCATAATGATATTTCCCTAGAATCCAGTGCAAAGTAGATTTGAAGCATCAAATAGAGTTTCCCTGGTTGGAAGGACTTGGCAATTGATGGCATGAATACTTCCACAAAATAATTTGTAGTGGTACAGAGAAAAACATTTTTAGAATGCTGGGATAAAAAACCTACCTTGCCTCATATAATGTGGAAATAGAACGAATAACCTCCTTGTCTAGCACCTCTCCTTACAGGCATACCTAAAAAACCATATTAACTGCCTTGGTTGACACTACAGCTAGAGAGGTGGAAGCCATTTAATACCAAATACTCAATTTTGAAGTTGAAGTATCTGAAATCCTCAACATGGGCTCTAAAACAATAGCACAACCATTAGAACAGGAAGCCCAGAAGGGGGCATAGTACAGTCCAGGAAGATCTCTGAGCACTCCCTTCCTTCCAAGGAGAGGAGTGGCTGGTGGTTAACAGTCAAATGCCTTAGGCACTATGCCACCAGAGCTCCCATTCATAGGGGAAGAAAAGTAAAACTCCATTCTAGGGTATTCAGCCGTCGGCATTGTGCCATTGTCCCTAAACTTCTGAGCAGCTCCATATTAATCATGTTGTTATAGTTGTCATTAGGTGCCATTGAGTCAACTCTAACTCACAGCGATCCACATACAACAAACCAAAACACTGACTAGTTCTGTGCCAACCTCACAATCATTGCTATGTTTGAGCCCATTGTTGCAGACACAATGAGACATGTCACTGAGGGTCTTCCTTTTTTCACTGATCCTCTACTTTACCAAGCATAATACTCTTCCCTAGGAACTGATCCTTCTTGATAACATATAAGAAGTTATGTGAGACAAAGTCTTGCCATCCTCACTTCTAAGGAGCATTTGAGCTGTCCTTCTTCCAAGATAGATTTGTTTGTTCTTCTGGCAGTCAGTCCACGGTATATTCAGTATTCTTCACTAACAGCACAATTCAAATGAATCAAATCTTCTGCGATCTTCTTAATTCATCGTCCAAATTTCACATGCATATGAAGTGATTGAAAATACCATGGCTTGGGTCAGGTACATCTTAGTCTTCAAAGTGACATCTTTGCTTTTTAACACTTTTGCAGCAGATTTGCAAAATGAAATACATCATTTGATATCTTGACTGCTGTTTCCGTGGGTGTTGATTGTGGATCCAGGTAAAATGGAATCACACACAAGTAAAATTTTGCTGAAGGAAATTCAAAAACAGTTGCAGCACTATATGGACAGGTAACTCCCAGACAGTCCAACAAACAGATGCAACAATGGAAGTGCTCACTTATCTCTGACAAGAAATCTGGAAGACAACTACCTAACTAACCAACTAGAAGAGATCCCATATGTGTGCCATATTACTCATACATACACATATATACATACATATACATGCATACATACATACACTTACATATGTGTCTGATTGAAAGTGTGAGAAACTTAATTACAAAACAGCAGTTACCACTCAACAAAACTTATCTTATTTTCAAACTCCACAAAGAGCAGTTGGATCCAACTCATAGCAATCCCTCCTCGGTTTCCATGGCAGTATCACTACGGAAGTAGATTGCCCAATCTTCCTTCCAAGGAGTGGCTGGTGGGTTTGAACCACCAGCCTTCTGGTTAGCAGTCAAATGCCTTA
>NW_006921839.1:4963992-4981414 GCF_000298275.1 Orycteropus afer afer | reverse complement strand
AGATTGCCCAATCTTCCTTCCAAGGAGTGGCTGGTGGGTTTGAACCACCAGCCTTCTGGTTAGCAGTCAAATGCCTTAGGCACTAGGCCACCAGAGCTCCTTCTTTTTTTTTTTTTTCCATGAAGAGTAGTAGTATGAGAAAATGACCCAGAAATAAAGGGAAAACAGAATTCACAATGAATAACCTTATATGAACTTCTCGGTCTCTACTTCCCCCCCTCAAATCAGATAAAGTGGAGCATTTCTGGGTTTTGTTGTTGTTTACTTTGCTTTGTACTAATATGTTGTTGTTGTTATGTGCGGTCCAGTTGGACCCTGCTCATAGCCCATATATATGTATGTATTTTGAGATGACAATAGAAGCAAATGTATAAAATGCTCGCTAGTCACTCATTTAGTCCTCACAAAAACTCCACGAGGTACTACCATTTTTTCTACAAGAGGCAGTGCGCTAAACTGAGACACAGAGAGGCACCCAGAGTAACTTCACGGAAACTAACTTTTCTCTTAAGTAAATGAAATGTAAGGAAATTCCCGTCCCTAAGTGCTCTATGAAGGAGCTCCGGTGGTGCAGTAGTTAAAGTGCTTGGCTGACAAGGGAAAGGTCCACAGTTCTAAACCACCAGCTGCTCAGAGGGACACCATGAAGCAGTCCGTTTCCGTAAAGATTACAACCTCCCATACCCTATGGGGCAGTTCCATTCAGAGTTAACTATGAGTCAGAGTCGACTCCATGGCAATGGATTTGATTTTGGTTTAAGTGCTCTATGAATTCTAGGCCGTAAAGCATCAGCTCACAGTAACAAGACACAAAAATGTGTCTATGCGGAAGCCATGCATAATGCATACTGCATAATGCGTATAGCAAGCTTTGGCCTTATTACAACCTAGGCTGGAGCAGCAAATCGAATTCTGTCCCAACGCTTTAATATGTATGCGTAGGTATGGAAAAGAGGCTGAACAAGCCTTTGTTATCACACGCAATCCCCAAGGACGTTGGTGCCCCGCAGCAAGTTCTGACTATCTGCCCTTGAAATCACGGTGGGGGGCTCCCTTTGCCACCTGGGTCGCGCGCGATCCGCGGGTGAGGGCGCATGCGTGCAGTGGCCTGGGCCGCGGGGTTTGGGCCCCGACTGCCTACCTGATCCGCCTGGTGCGCCAGCACAGGGCTAGGAGGAAAAGGCCCGTGGCGAGGGCCAGGCCCGGGAGGCTGACCAGCTGCGACGGCAGTAGCCTCATCCAGAAGCTGTCCATTTTCACAGACATGTTTCCGGTCCTCTAGTTCGCGCCCTCCCAGCGGCACGGGAACAGCTGCAGCCTGCGGAGTCCTCTGTGCTGCGCGGAGGCCGAGAGCCGGGGTGGGGCCTGAGAGAATGGTCTGCCCGCGGCTCTGCCGAGAATGCCAGTGCGGGTCCCGGAGGCTGAGACAAGAGTCAAAGTTCGTGGACTGCCCACCCGAGGCCGCGCCCCACGCGCACCGCCCCCTTAGCGGCGGTCTCCTGCTGGGCCCCTTGCAAAACAGCGCCCTTGCTCATCCCAGGCAGGGAGAAAGGCCAAAGAAAGGGGGAAGAGGTTGGGTTTCCTGAGAAGCAGCCCTGAATGCGTAGAGGAGGGGGATTTTGGCTCTGAGTTGGAAGTGAGTCGTCTGGATTCCTCATACTTTGGCCCGCGCTCCTCGGGAGGAGGGACTCTGCTTGCCCCTGAAGAGGGTTGGGACCATACTCCCAGTGTTCAGGCTCTTGTTGCCTCTTAGATGACAGAGAACTGGAGGGGCAGAAGGTTACTGCGGCATGCGCTGCCCCCAGGGAGCTTCACACCCACTCCTTCACCTCCCACGTCCTATCTGTTCCCACATCCTATCGGCTCACAAGCTTTTGTTAAGGGCCTACTGTGTGCAAACGCTCTTCTCAGATGCTGGGGATACAGGGGCCTGATTTATGGCCCTCCAGAAGAGAACCAGGCAGGTAAACACATAATTGCAGAGCAGAGCATTAGGGCCCAAAATAGAACTGTTGTGGTGGTGTTATGTGGTGTAGAGTCGGACCGACTCATAGCGACCCCTCCTTGGGTTTCCGAGGCAGTATCACTACGGAAGTAGATTGCCCCATCTTCCTTCCCAGACCTAGTGAAGAATAAAGGGAAGGGGTAGCAACTGAGGAGAATCCTGGGTATTGCAATGGAGTTCCTGGGCTATTAACTGAGTTTAAACTCCACCCAGGGAGCTCTGGTAGCGTAGTGCCTAAGGCACTTGACTGCTAACCAAAAGGCTGGCTATTCAAACCCACCAGCCACTCTTCGGAAGGAAGGTTGGTCAATCTACTTCCATAGTAATATCCCCTCGGAAACCCAAGGAGGTATCTCTGTGAGTCATCCAACTTGATGGCTCATAACAACAACAAACTCCACCCAGAGGCACCTAGGAAGAAAGGCCAAAAAGTCAGCCACAGAAAACCTGGACATAGTGGGGTTGCAATGAGTTAGAATCCACTAGACAGTTAACTGGTTTACCAAGAGAGGAATGTTAAAATATCTTTACTTACTAATGACCATGTACCAGGTACTTTCCATTACCACTGCTATCTAGCCAATTCAAATTCATACTGACACTACATGACAGAGTACACCTGCCTCAAAGGGTTTCCTAGGCTGTAATCTTTACAGAAGCAGAGTGACACATCTTTCTCCTGTGGAACAGCTTGTGGGTTCAAACCACCGACCTTTTGCTTACCAGCTGAGTGATCAACTACTGTACCACCAGACGCCTTACTAGGTACTTTGTTGCACCAGTTTGTTCCTATTCATAGCAACCCTATGTGCAACACAATGAAATACTGCCCAGTCCTGCCCCATCCTCACAATTGTTGCTATGTTGGAACCCTTGGTTGTAGCAACTATGTCAGTCCATCTCATTGAGGGTCTTTCTCTTTTGTGCTGACTCTCTACCAAGTATGATGTCCTTCTCCCAGGACTGGTCCCTCCTGATAACAGATGAAAAGTAGTGAGAAAGTTTTGCCTTTCTCACTTCTAACAAGAAGTCTTATTGTGTTTCTTTCAAGACAGATTTGTTCATTCTTCTGGCAGTCAGTCCATGGTGTATTCAATATTCTTCACCAACACCGTAATTCAAAGGCATCAATTCTTCAGTCTTCTTTATTCATTGCTCAGCTTTTGCATGCATATGAAGTGATTAAAAATAACATGGCTTGGGTCAGGCGCACCTTAGTCCTCAAAATGACATCTTTGCTTTTGAACACTTTAAGAGGTCTTTTGCAGCAGATTTGCCTAATGGAATATGTTGTCTGATTTACTGACTGCTGCTTCCATGGGCATTGACTGTGAATCCAAGTAAAATGAAATCCATAACAATGTCAATCTTTTCTCCATTTATCATGATGTGGCTTATTGGTCCCATCATGAGGATATTTGTTTTCTTTATGTTGAGGTACAATACATACTGAAAGCTGTAGTCTCTGATGCTCATCAGTAAGTACTTCAAATCCTCTTCACTTTCAGCAAGGAGAGTTGTGTCATATTCCTATCACAGATTGTTAATGAGTCTTACTCCAATCCTAACACCATGTTCTTCTTCATATAGTCCAGCTTGTTGCATTCCTTGCTTAGCATACATATTGAGTAAGTATGGTGAAAGGCTACAACTTTTACCTACACCTTTCCTTATTTTGAAAATTGCAATGTCCTCTTGTTCTTTTTAAACAATTGCCTCTTGGTTTTTGTACAGGTTCCTCATGAGCATAGTAAGTGTCTTGAAATTCCTGTTCTTCACAATGTTATCCATAATTTGTTATCACCCATACAGTCTAAAGCCTTTGCAAAGTCAATAAAACACAGGTAAACATTTCATTTGTCAGTTTCTCATTCTGTGATGGCTTGTGTGTTGCTGATGCTGGAAGCTGTGCACTGGTATTTCAAGTACCAGAAGGGTCACCCACGGTGGACAGGTTTCAGAGAACTGTCCAGACTAAGACAGACTAAGAAGACTTGGCAATTAACATCCAAAAAAGAAAAAAAAAAAAAAATTGGCTACTGAAAACCTTATGAATAACAGTGAAACATTGTCTGATATAGTGCCAGAAAATGAGCCCCTGAGGTTGGAAGCCATTCAAAATATGACTGGATTCAAAATATGACTGGGGAAGAACTGCCTCCTCAAAGTAGCATTGACCTTAATGATCTGGATGGAGTAAAGCTTTTGGGACATCCATTTGCCAATGTGGCACTACTCAAAATGAGAAGAAGCAGTACAAACATCCATGAATAATTGCAACATGGAACATACAAAGTATGAATCTAGAGAAGCTGAAAGTTGTCAAAAATGAAATGGAACACATAAAGATCTATATCCTGGGCATTAGTGAGCTAAAATGGAGTGGTATTGACCATTTTGAATCAGACAATCATATGGTCTATATTGGGAATGGCAAATTGAAGAGAAATGGTATCATATTCATCATCAAGAAAAACATTTTAAGATCTTTCCTGAAGTACAGTGCTGTCAGTGATAGGATAAAATCCATATGCTTACAAGGAAGACCAGTTAATACTATTATTCAAATTTAAGTACCAACCACTGAAGTCAAAGGAATTAACTGTTACTAACTTCTTCAGTCTGACATTGACTAAACATGCAATCAAGATGCATTGCTAATTATTAGAGATTGCAATACCAAAGTTGGAAAAAAAAGAAGCATTGGTAGTTGGGAAATATAGCCTTGGTGATAGAAATGACACCATAGACAATATGATAAGAGTTTTGCAAGACCAACAGTTTAGTCATTGCAAATACCTTTTTCAACAGCATAAATGGCGACTACATGTGGACCTGGAAACTCTCAGTGGCTTCCAATTGCCTCAACCTGGAGTGAGAAGACATCTACAATTTGTCCCCATTGTACAATTCCCACTGCTAGTACAGTTCCATATACACTAAGGTTTAAACCACTATATGCCTCACATCAGCCCTTTCAAGACTTAGTTTATGATGTTCTCACCTCCTAAAAAAATTTCCTCTCTCCCCTAAATGCTAATATTCTGCCTACCTTGAAAAGTCAGCTCACAGTCACTTCCTGCTAGAAATTACCTCAGTTTTCTTCTTATGTAATTAATCTCTCCCTCCCACATATTTCTAGCACTCTATCCCTGTCTCTTACCCTGTCCCGTTTTCCCACTATATGTGCATAATTGCTATTTAAGTCTGCTTTCCTATATAGAAGGCAGGAACCTTCTCTTAGACAAACTTGTCTTCACCCACTCCCCAACCCGTAAAGGTGAGATCATGATGCCTGGCTGTTAGCCAGTGTTCCATACTGAATTACTGTGTTATGGTCTGTGGTGCCAAAGCTGTTGACAGTTGGGCTGAGATAAGAACTCTGATGATTGCAGCATCTTCATCTATCATCTCTTTATCCCAGGGTTTTTCTTCTGCCTTCTCTCCTTTCTCCTGTTGAACGCTCAATTTCCCAGGAAATCCAAAAGGTGAACTGAGCCAAAAGCCACTCTGTCTCCTCCAGGGGAAAGCAAATTGAGTGATTTCCATCACTGCCTGGAGAGCAGAGCCAATAGCCAGTTGGTGTCTAGTATGGACAGAATCGTGCCCCTCTCCCACAAGATATGTCACTCCTGTGCTGGTGACACATGATCTTGTTTGGATATACTGTATCTTTCTTTGAAGAGGTTATCAGTTAATAAGGTCAAACCAGAGTAGGGTGGCTCCTAATCTAATCTGAATATTGTTCTTATACAATAGGAGAACAAACAGAGAGAGACACAGGGGGAGGATGGCTGTGTGAGAATTCATCTAAAATCTAAGGAATGCCAAGAATACAAGAAATTGGAAGAAGTAAGGAAAGATCTTCCCCTAGAGCAGACAGATCATGGCCCTGATGACTTCCTAGACAGTAACTTCTAGCCTTGATAACTGTGAGACAACACATTTCTGTTCTAGAGCCTCCCACTCTGTGGTCCTTGGTTATTGCAGCCCCAGTAGAACTAAGACAATGATCATTCCAGTGCACCTCCATCAGAACTGCAGAAAGCCACACACACTGATTTTCACAGGAAGCCTCAACTTTTATAATTTTGTTTTCCATTTGATCTCCTGCTTGACTCTTTTGCTCGAAAATACAGGTAATAAGAGTTAATGTTTATTCAACTTATTGGAAATTTACTATATGTCAGACACTGTGCTAAGCATTTTATTGCATCACATTAATAGCAGCAAAGATGTGCAGTTAATCACACTGCCCAAGGTAAGGGTGAGGAGGGAGGCAGCACTATTAGCTACCAGATTTGGTTAGCAACCCTGTCATATTTCCATCAGTATCTGTAAAGTACCTTACTTAGGACACTTTATGGCATATACTCGATAGATTTCAAATATACGTTTCTCTTATGTTTTTCATTTCTGTTAAAAGGGACCTCTATTCTGTAAACTGAGCTGATTAAAATAAAATCAAGACATCATTTATTCTCTTTGGCTTGTTTAACCCACTATCAGCATCATTATATTCAACCAAGTTCAATTTATACTTCCAAATATGTCTTTTATACACATCACTTCTCTGGAGGAGATGGGTAATTGACCCTCAATATATTCTCTTCCATTCCTCCTCAGTAACAGAGACTTCCGTTTTCAACTGAGCACATAGCCATCCATCATGAAGACTAGTTTCCCACATTGTAGTTAGGTGTGCCCATGAATTCTGGTCATAGCTAAGTACAAGATCTTACTTCAGGAGAACTCTTAATATAGTTAAAGCAAAAATTATAGTAAGCCTATAATAGCAATTGACAGAAGTATATTTACTATACAACCTGCAAATCAGTGTATCATTTCAAATAGGGAGTCAAAAATGTCCCAAAGAAGATAGAACTTCCATCTTGTTCACACTGTCATGAAGAAAAGACTGAAATAGAATTAATTTAAAAAAAAAAATATATGGTCAGGAAGAAATTCATACAGCATCACCTTGAAGAATAATTAAAAATAATTACTGATTTACCCTAAACACAGTTCTAGTCTGATTCTGGAGTTTCTGTTTCTCAAAACTGACTGCACATAAATTATTCTTCCAAAGAACTCAATGCCCAAGGCAAAAGGGAATTTACTAAGCTTTTTATTAGACTATTGTTCAACTTAAAGGTGATTTTGGAAAAAAAATTTTCTAAAGGCTCAAGAATCAAAAGAACTTCTCAGGGCAGTGGCCTGGGTGAGTCATCCCAATTGCGTGGAACCCAGAAATGTGGATTTCATGAGAAGTAAAATTCCCTTTCTCTACATGAATGGACATATATTTCTTTGCTACCTTCCCCTTTTCCACTGGCTAGAGTGTGAACACTGTAATTGGAGCCTAAACAGGCATATTGGCATATAAAAGTATGTCCCAAATATTCCATAAAATATAATGTATTATTCATTTGAAATTCAAATTTAACTGGACACCCTTTATTTTTATTTGCTAAATCTGGCAACCTTAACTTCAATCTAGCACAAAGATTACTAAGACATTTAGTAAAGCAACTGTAAAATTCTAGCTACCCACCAGTGCCCTTCAGAAACTAACTATAAACAGTCCTTCAATATCAGTTACTAATATGAATGTTTCTTATACCTGGGCCATACTAATTAGACCAGAGTCAAGAGTCAAGATTAAATGGGCTGGCCTGTTAAACTAGGTATCCAGATGAGGAAATGTATTCCATATTGGAATCAAATCATCTTACTTCAGAAATAATTGATCATGAGATACACACAGAGAAACAGAAGCAAACAAAAATAATAGCAAAGGGAGTCAAGAGAGACAATAATATCTTAGTCTCTTAAGCAAGAGCCACATATGTCTGTCTTGTTCTGAGGGGATGACCAGACCAATGTCACACCCTACCACCTCACTTCACCACCCCAGGAGATCCTTATTTATCAGCTGGTTGCTGTGGTAAGCCTGTTTCTCTGTTCTCTTTCCAGTCTTCTAGTAAACAGAGCTTGAACTCATTCCCTGCTCTCCTCAAGACCTTTTTGATTCTCAGAAGCTAGTTTGAATGTTACCAAAACCTGAAGAGTGACTATTTTCCTCAACATTTAAATATGTACACCCTAATTCTCCTGTCCAGACTTTGAACATTCTAATACACTGAACTGAAATTTACAAGGAAATCTACTTAGTCAACAGTTTTTTTAAGTGCAAACTATCTCCATGCTTGGAGTTGTAACAGTCAATGAGATGGGCTAGGCTCCAAGAGCTGTGCTTAAGCCGATGAGAATGATTAATATTGGATAGGAGTAAGAAAAGAGACTAGTCAGTGTGAGACTGTGGGGTGGCAGTGAGGGAATTTGAGAACACTCACTCATGCGGTTTCAATCTCTTGAGTTTGTGGGAGGTCCATCTTCTGCTGGGGAAAGTGTAGATAAGAGTCTTCCATTGTTGGGAAATACTTGAAAGTATCACTGGAAAAATGTCAAAATGGGATTTCACACATTCTTGTTTTCCCAATATTGGAAAGTCCCAAGAATCAGATTTGAGTATTCAAGCCTGAAAGGTCCTATGAAATTCTGACATAAAACATAAATTGAATTTTGAATCATATCAATGATGATATATTTTTTTACAACTTAAATGAATGAATGCTGTTTTATGAATTTTGAAATAACCAGCTTTGATTTAATATCATCTCTTTTATAATTATGACCACTCCTATGCAAAACTTTGAAGTAGAGGAAGGTAAAAGAGATGGAAGAAGAAAGGAACATTGTGATGCAGTGAATGACTTGGTGTGGCTTTTCTAGCCATGGTCTTTGTGACTCCCACCAGATAACTGGGTGGAACTATGAAAATGTAAGGTGCTTATAGCCCACCAAGGAGATTGGATATCTTGCTAATAATATAAATAAGCTCCGTGGTGCCCTTGTGGGGGTGGGACCCCACAAATAAGGTATATGGAACCCTAACTTGAGAATTGGTCAGTTTTGTCACTTCGCTGGGCTTAAAATGAGCCATCTCAGAGGACAAAAAGGGGATCCCACTGCCATCAAGAGAGAAGTTGAAAGTGGAATGTGTCCTTAGCTCTGAGATCCCTGTGCTAAAATGGCAGAGAGACAGAAGCAGTAGAACCAAGAGTGGGACACAAGACAGAACAAAAACAAACAGAGTTTGCTAGTTCATGAAGCAAGAAACCTGAGTGCCTTCCGGTGGAAGGCTCACTGGTGCAGTAGGGTGCATCTATTGGCAGAGCTAAAAGAATTTTTTAACACTCACTAAACAGAGGTGAGGCCAACTGGGAAGGCTAAAGAAATGTATGCCTATAGGCATGGATGAGGGAAGGTTGTCCTGATTGAAGAACTGTATGCTGAGCATTCCTGAACCTGGATTGTAAGGCTTCCCTAATAAACTCCATAATTGTGAGTATTGTCTTTAAGTTCTGTGTGCCCATTGGAAGGAACCTAGCAGAGAAGTAGAGAGTGCTGTGGGAGGGACGTTGGTGTCAGAATTAGTAAAAAGATTTGTAGAGTGAAGGCATGTCTGGCCTCCACCTCATAAGAATCAGCCTTGGGCTGATGCTGTTGTGATGATTCTGTGTCCTCTTTGTAAAGTTAGAGGTCAGAAGACGCCACCCTCACACTGTTTTTGCAAACGTAGACTGAGAGGATCTGCTGTTTTCCTGGCACTGCTACATGTTTTACATGCATTGCTTCATCTAATCTCCAAAACCAATCTCTGACGTATGTAAATTAGTTCCTTATGCTGCCATAACAAAATACCACAGGAAGGTTGGGCAATCCCACTTCTGTAGTGATACTGCCTCGGAAACCCAAGGAGGGGTCGCTATGAGTCGGGGCTGACTCGACGGTACATAACAACAACAGGTGACTTAAAAGAACAATAAAAAAAGTATTGTCGCAGATCCAGAGAGTGGGGAGAACAACGTGGAACAAAAGCAAAATCATAAAAAAAAAAAAAAAGACCAGGTTTACTGGTCTAATAGAATCTGGTGAAAACCCTGAGACTATGACCTCAGTTATCCTTCACATCTGGAATAGAACTCACTCCCATGGCTTCAAGCCAAACAATAGACAGGCATATAGAGTAAACATTTACACCCAGTAGATTCACTCCTTAGAATGATCAATCATGGGAAAACAGAAGGGCAGTATTTACACAGGGAGATAGCTCAAGGTGGCAGGAATACATAGGAAAGAAGGACACAGAGAAGAGTTAACTACAGGGAGGAAGTGTGAAGAGAGCTGTCACTTTGTGGGCAATTGCAGTCAGTATCATGAAACAAAATGTGTATGAACTGTTGTATGCAAAATAAATTTGCTCTGTAAACTTTCACCCAACTAAAAATGAAAAAAATATATATATTGTGTCACAGTTTCGGAGGCTAGAAGTTCAAAATCAAGGTTTCAGCAGAGCCATGCTCCCTATGAGCATTAAATTGTGAAGAATATATATCTAACACTGGACATGCCTGGAGTGTCCCTTTTTTTCCCCCACCATTTCACTGGCATATGGTTTAAATAGGAAGGAGTTTATCAGACAAACTTAGCCCAACTGAGGTGTTAGCTTGTAGGTATACTACTTCTGTCCAATTAATATGTAAAATGTACTGCTTTCTTGTTTCCTTAAGAAAGCCATTTATGCTCTGATTGCAGCTGAGATAGCAATAACATATATATATTGAGGTTGTTATGAGCCTGGAAGTTACTGTTTAATTTGGCACATAGTAAATAAGGAGGAAGTATGGTATAGACACCCAACCCGGCTAACCACATTTTAAACAATAAATGCTTCTTCTTCGCCTGTCTTTCTTAACAATTTAAACAACTGCACATATTTTCTCTTTGCTTTAGAGTTCTTTTCCCCTAGAAAGCCAGTTTATCATGTTGCCTGAGCACTCAGCTTAGTGTCAGACACATACAGAGGTGGCAGGCAAGAGTGCTTATTAAATATAGTGCTGTTGAATGAACAAAGGGACCTAACAATAGGGAATGAATAAGAGAATGTAATTAAATTTAAATCTTTGTTCTTTTGATAAAGTAAAATTTTAGGTAAGACCAGAATATAATTATTTTGAAGCAGCTTTTAAAATAGTGAAACAGATGGTTATGATTATCTCTAAGAGGATGGAAAAGATTTAAGAATTTTTGTCTTTTTTTTTTTTTTTGTTGTTGTTGTTGTTTACCAGTCTTGCCATTATGTGTACACACTTCAGATTTGAATATGATGGCTAGTAAGTTCACAGTTTCAGGCTAAACCTCAGCTCATTCCCACAATCTGATTCTACTTTCCATACCTTGTTTTAAGAGTGATCCTCTCTCTCTCTCTCTGATTCATTGGTTTTTCCAATATTTCATTTTCTGATTAAACTCTTGCCCAGATTTGTGGAGATGGAAAGCAGATAGTTCTCCTTGAATACCCCTTTTTGTAGAAACATGTTTGATGCCTACCCCCAGCCACTCCTGTTCATCAAAGGAAAGAGTCCCTGAATGGTGCAATATGTTGAGTGCTCAGTTACAAACCGAAAGGTTATTGGTTCAAGTACACCTAGAGGTGCCTTGGAAAAAATGGCTAGCTGTTTATCTCAAAAAAATAAGCCTTTTAAGAAAGTATGGAGCACAGTTATACTGTGGCACACATTGGATCACCATGGGTTGGAATGTACTCAATGGCAACTGATTTGGTTTTGGTTTTATATAGCAAAAAACATTTGTTTTGGGTTGGGCCATACTTGTTCTTTCAGCAACTAAAAGCCCTGGTATAAAAATCTACCCACAACCATCCATCCTCTATCATCAGGTTCTGCTGTTTATACCTATTACAGGTCTAGTGTTAGGAAACAGGTTTTGAGAGGAAGATTAGCATTCAGGAGTTGATTATGATCCTTTCAGGATCAACTCCAGGAGAAAGAAAATGAATTAAACAGGCAGAGTTGGGCTGTGATTCAGTCACAACAAAAACTCAACTGAGCCCATGGGGACATCTGGAATGGGGATGATCCTTCAGAATTTCCCCCTGGGGGGTAAGAAGTCCAGATTATACTCCACATCAAACAGTCATTGGTTGTAGATTGCCCTTGGGAAAGGGGAGTGACATAGTCGGTGAGGGGGCTCTCTTTAGCTGAGGGAAATTTCTGAAGCAGCTGGTAATACTCCTGTAAGTGTAAAGCACACATCTTCTGTTATGATGGAGAATCTGGGTGCTGAAACACAATATCTACTAATACCAAAAAAAAGAGAAAAAAACCAAACTCACTGCCATCGAGTCAGATCTGACTCATAGCAACCTCTCCTTGGGTTTCTGAGGCAGGATCACTACAAAAGTAGATTGCCCAACTTTCCTTCTGAGGAGTGGCTGGTGGGTTTGAACCACCAGACTTCTGGTTAGCAATCAAAGGCACTACACCACCAGAAGTAAAAAAAAAAAAAAAATTGCTGTTGAGCCAACTTTAACTCATGGTGACTGTATGTGTATCAGAGTAGACTATGCACCATAGGGTATACAGTGGCTGATTTTTTTGGAAGTCCTCTGGGTGGACTTGAACCCACAACCTGTTGGTTAGCAGCCAAGAACATTACCATTTGTACCACCCAGGGACTCCAGTATCTACTACAGTGCCACAAAAAAGTATCGGGGTCATGTAGCACACTGTGGTGATTTCTTGCATTAGTTCAAATTACAACATTCTCTTTTTCACTAAGGCAACAGCTAGTTACACTAACCTTCTACTTCTGAGATGCTACACCAGTCACAGCCACTTATTAAACAAGTCTATGTTAAAGAATACAACTTTAAATAATATATTTAAGAGCCAAAATTACATTACAATCTACAAGGAAATAGCATCCAGAAAGTCAATTTAAATTCTTCCTCTGGTTAGGAACATTACACAAAGAGAATGTTAGCTTTCTAATCATTGTTATATTAACTACAAAAGGAAAATAATAGTTAAAAATTATTCAACACAGTTTTGAGGGTGGGTAACCAGTTTCCCAAATAAATCTAAATCCCATTAAATTTTATTTGAGAACTCCATAAGTATTTTATAAGAAATGCTAAGTTCTTCCCCCAAAGTAGCTGATACATTTCATTAGGCAAAAGTTTCTGCTAGAGGCTCTTTAAAAAGTTAAACATAGAATTTCCACATGATCCAGAGATTCTGTGACTAAACTTTCAACCATTTCACGAAGTAGGATATTATCAAGACCAATGATATTGAAGAAAGAAGTCCAAGTTGCACTGAAGACATTGGTGAAAAACAAGGCTCTAGGAATTGATAAAATACCACTAGAGATGTTTCAACAAACAGATGCAACGCTGGAAGCACTCTCTCATCTATACCAAGAAATTTGGAAGACAGCTATCTGGCCCAATGACTGGAAGAAATCCGTATTTGTGCCCATTCCAAATGAAAGTAATCCAACAGAATGCATAAATTATTAAACAAAATCATTAAAACCACACACAAGTAAAATGTTGCTGAAAATAATTAAAAAACAGCTGCAGCAGTACATTGACAAGAAATGGTCATGTTGTGAGGAGGGACTAGTCCTTGGGAAAGGATATCATGCTTAATAAAGTAGAGGGTCAGTGAAAAAGAGAAAGACATTCAACTAGATGGACACAGTGCTGCCACAATGAGCTCAAGCATAACAACAATTGTGAAGATGGTTCAGGACTGGACAATGTCTTGTTCTGTTGTACGTTGGGTCACTATGAGTTGGAACCATCTTGACAGCACCTAACAACAACAAAAACAAGTGTATACCCAAAAGTTATCAAAGCAGAGACTCAAACACATACATGCACACCAGTGCTCATTATTCATAAGTCAAAAGGGGAAACCAACCCAAAAGGATAAACAAAATGTGATACACTGATTCCATGGAATATTATTCAACCATGAGGACAAATGAAATTCTGATAATGCTATGACATGAAGAACCTTGCAAACATTTTACTGAGAGAAATAAGTCAGACACATATGTATGTTCCCACTTACACGAAATATCTAGAACAGGTAAATGCATAGAGACAGAAAATAGAACCAATTAGCTTAATTGGTGTAGCATTTCTATTAAGTTTTGGAAATAAAATAATGGTGATGGTTGCACACACACAAGTGTCTACTGCAGACCAGATTTAATACAATTTTTCTTTTATGCTAAGAAGTTATATTTTACTCACTGTGCCCTATCACGGTGTCTTTCCTGAAGCAGTCCTGCCCCTTCTATCAGGAAAGCTGGTTGTACTTTGGATTCAAGGTAGATTGACCTATACATACTCCCTTCTTGAAAGACTAGAAAAATCCTTCTACTTTTTAGAAGTGTATCTAAGGTATGGCAGGTATGAAACTTTCCCTGGGCTCCACTTGAAGGAAGGCATCACTGAGAAATTTCTATTAACTCAGTGTGGCCCAATGTCCTTCCTTAAGCATGGTAGACATCCAGAGGCATAATGAAGGAAGGGGCTAGGGGAGCATTTGCCCTTAGGTGCAAGTCCAAGGAGGCACCAAAGGAGGCCAAAATGACATTTTGGGCCACCACAAATATTAAAGGCTCCTGACCAAAGCAGCCAAACAAGAGGGGAGAAGGCATTTCTGCTGATTGCTCGCTGCTATCAATGTCTATTCACCTTGAAGTTGGGGGTGGGTGGTACAATTTAGAGATTGCCCCCACCACTTGTTATCCTCCCTATGTCTCTTTAGTTTTCTCTCCCTTCCTTAGACCAACTAGGCAGCATGTGAGCCAGTGGTGTCACTAGAGATTTGAGGCTGAGGGACTGCATTCCTTGACACCATCAGGAAGGGTGACACCAAAATGACCCTCGGGTCCATGGCAGCAGTGGTTAGTGGGCCAGCATTGCAGGGAATGGAGGTTTCAAGACAGTGTGTGGTTAGTGTTGGTTTCACCCATCAGGCAGGACAGTAATTCTTCACTTCCTCCCCCACCCCCACCCTCACCCCAGTTACCTGCCAATCAAGCAAGAGGGCCAAGATACCAGCCATTGGGGACACGGAGGTCTCTGGTTTGACTGGTGGGAGAAGGGAGTCACAGGTGAAAGGACCCAGAGAGGTAGGCAGCACAGCACAGCACTCAGTACTGTGTGAGTGAGGGGGCTGGGCTGCCCCACCCCCAGGGGATGGAGTTCTCCTGCCATCCATCTGAGTGTGTGTGTGTGTGAGAGAGAGAGAGAGAGAGAGAGACAGAGACAGAGGGAGAGAGACAGAAAGAAACAGAGAGAGACACCAAAAGTTACCACACTTGCTGATATCAGCCCTAGTGATACCACTGGTCTGAACTCTCTTGTTAACTCTCTCCCCATCCACCCTTTTCCTAACTGGAAAATTAATTTCCTTATAGTTTCCTAAGGAGCTCTGGTGGCATAGTGCCTAAGGCATTTGACTGCTAACCAGAAGGCTGGCGGTTCAAATCCACAAGCCACTCCTCAGAAGGAAGACTGAACAATCTACTTCCAAAGTGATACTGCTTCAGAAACCCATGGAGGCATCACTATGAGTCGGATCCTACTTGAGGGCAGCAAGTTTGGTTTTGGTTTTGGTTTATGGTTTCCTAAGCCCTTTCCTTATTTCTTCTTTCAGATTTCTGATCACAAACATTTAATAGTTGATCTATTCCTTTCCCCTTCTTCTTTCATGTTTAACATTTTTTACACACACACACAAATGCTAAGTTTTCACATTTATGAAAGTGTTTATAATAGCAAATATGTTGTTGTTGTTAGGTGCTGTCGAGCCGGCTCCAACTCATAGCAACCCTATGTACAACAGAAGTAAACACTGCCTGGTTCTGTGCCAGCCTCACGATTCTTGCTATACCGGAGCCCATCCTTGCAACTACTCTGTCAATCCACCTCATTGAGGGCCTTCTCCTTTTTTGCTGACCCTCCACTTTACCAAGCATGACATCCTTCTCCAGGGAATGGTCCCTTCTGACTACACGAGCAAAGTAAGTGAGATAAAGTCTGCCCATTCTCACTTCCAAGGAGCATTCCAGCTGCACTTCTCCCAGGACAGATTTGCTCATTTATTTGGCAGTCCATGATACTTTCAGTATTCTTTGCCAACACCACAACTCAAAAGCATCAACTCTTCTTCAGCCTTCCTTGTTCATTGTCCAGCTCTCACGTGCATATGAGTTGATTGAAAATACCATGGCTTGGGTTAGGTGCACCTCAGTCTTCAAGGATATCTTTGCTCTTCAGCACTTTAAAGAGGTTTTTTGCAGTAGGTATACCCAGTGCAATAAGTCATCTGATGTCTTGACTACTACTTCTATTGGTGTTGATTGTGGAATCAAGTAATAAGAAATCTTTGACAACTTTAATCTTTTCTCCATTTATCGTGATACTGCTTATTGGTCCAGTTGTGAGGATTTTCATTTTCTTTATGCTGAGATGTAACTCATACTGTGGACTGAAGTCTTTAATCTTCATCAGCAAGTGCTTCAAGTCATCTTCACTTTCAGCAAGCAAAGTTGTGTGTTCTGTGTATTGCAGGTTGAATCTTCCTCCAATCCTGATACCACGTTCTTCATATAGTCCAGTTTCCTGGATTATTTGTTCAGCATACAGATTGAACAAGTATGGCAAAAGGATACAACCCTGACATGCTCCCTTCCTGATTTTAAACCGTATGGTATCCCCTTGTTCTGTTTGAGTGGCAGCCTCCTAGTGTATATAGGTTCCTGATGAGCACAATCAAGTGCTTTGGAATTCCCATTCTTCTCCATGTTATCCATACTTTGTTATGATCCACACAATCAAATTATTTTGCATAGGCAATAAAACAAAAGTGGTATCAGGATCTTTGCTCTGAGCCAAGATCCATCTGACATCAGCAATGATATCCCTCATTCCTCGTTCTCTTCTGAATCCAGCTTGCATTTCTGGAAACTCTCTGTCAGTATACTGCTTCAACCGTTTTTGTATTATCTTCAGCAAGATTTTACTTGTGTGTGATATTAATGATATTGTTTGATAATTTCTACATTCTGTGGGCTCATTTTTCTTTGGAATGGGTACAAATATGTATCCTTTCCAGTCAGTTAGCCAGGTAGCTGTCTTCCAAATTTCTTGCGATAGCTGAGTGAGTGCCTTCAGTGCGGTATCAGTTTGTTGAAACATCTCAATGGATATTCTGTCATTTCCTAGAGGCTTGTTTTTTTACCAATTTCTTCATTGCAGCTTCGACTTCTTCCTTCATTGCCATTGATTCTTGATCATTTGCCACCTCCTGAAATAAGTGAACATTAACTAATTCTTTTTAGTACAGTGGTTCTGTGTATTCCTTCCATCTTCTTTTGATGCTTCCTGAATCAGTCAATATTTTGCTCATATAATCTTTCAATATTGCAATTTGTTGTTGTGGTTATTACTCACTGCCATCAAGT
>NW_006921839.1:4962296-4962847 GCF_000298275.1 Orycteropus afer afer | reverse complement strand
TTTTCTTTATGGATGATGTTCTTGATGTCATCCCACAATTCCTCTGGTCTTTGGTCATTGGTGTTCAATACATCAATCTATTCTTTTTTTTTTTAAGAGCTTGTTTTACATTCAACGTAATGCATACATTTAGTTTCATTCCCCATTCCCCATGTCCATCCCTAACCCAGTCTCCTCCCCTCTCTATCCTACAACCCTCCCCCTGTGCCCCTCATATTTATACACTCCTGTTTGTTCTGCATTTCCTCAGTTTGAATGTTGGTCCTCTGATGTCCCATGGTCTATCACTCTAAGGGATGTATTACCATAGCATATGTGGGTGCATCATCTTGGGTTGAGTGGTCTGTGTGTACATCTTGTTAACTACTGGGATGAGAGCCCGCCCCTGGGGGTGAGTTTTTTTCCAGGCGCAGAATATTCCAGGGCCATAGTGTTGGGAGTCTCACCAGATTTGACCAGTAATTCTGGTCATTATTGAGTTTTTGGATTATGTTCCATGTTTTTCCTCCCACTCTATCCAGGATCTCCAGATTTGATCCTTTTCTGAGTGG
>NW_006921839.1:4959655-4961366 GCF_000298275.1 Orycteropus afer afer | reverse complement strand
ACTCATCCATTGATGGGCATTTAGGTTTTTTCCATCTCTTTGCTATAGTGAATTGTGCTGCAATGAACATAGGTATATATATGTCTGTTTGTGCGCTATCTCCCTCTTTAGTATATATTCCTAGTAATAGAATTGTTGGGTCAAATGATATTTCTATTTTCAGTTTTTTAAGGAAATGCCATACCCTTTGCCACAATGGTTGTACCATTTTACAATCCCACCAACAGTGCACAAGAGTTCCAATCTTTCTACAACCATACCAGCATTTGTTACTATCTGATCTGTTGAACTTTGCTATTATTGCTGGGGTGAGATGATATCTCATTCTTGTTTTGATTTGCATCTCTCTAATGATTAATGATTGTGAGCAATTTCTCTATGTGTTTAGATGGTCTCTAAATTCAGGAGGGATATAATCAAGGTCATACTTTGGCTCTTGAGGACTTGTTTTAATTATCTTCAACTTCAATTTGAACTGCGTATAAGCAACTAATGGCATGTTCCACAGTCAGCTCCTGGTCTTATTTTGGCTGAAGATATTGAACTTCTCCATCACCTCTTGCCACAGATGTAGTCAATCTGATTCCTGTGTACTCCGTCTGGTGAAGTCCATGTATATAGCCACCATTTGTGTTGTTGAAAAAGGTATTTACAATGAACAAGTCATTGGTCTTGCAAAATTCTGTCATGCGATTTCCAGCATTATTTCTATCACCAAAGTTATATTTTCTAGCTACTGGTGATTCTTCTTTGTTTCCAGCTTTTGCATTCTAATCACCAATGATAATCAGCACATCTTGATTGCATGTTTGGTCAATTCCAGACTGCAGAAGTTGGTAAAAATCTTCAATTTCTTCTTTGGCTTTGGTGGTTGGTGTATAAATTTGAATAATAGTAGTATTAACTGGTCTTCCTTCCAGTTGTATGAATAGCATTCTATCACTGACAGCATTGTGCTTAAGAATAGCTCTTGAAACATTCTCTGTGACAATGAATGCCACATCATTCCTCTTCAATTTGTCATTCCTGTCATGTTAGATCATATGGTTGTCTGATTCAAAATGGTCAAAACCAGTCCATTTCAGCTCACTAATGCCTAGGGTATTGATCTTTCCATTTCATTTTTGACAACTTCCAATTTTCCTTGATTCATACTCTGTACATTCCACATTCTGATTCTTAATGTATGTTTGAGCTGTTTCTTCTCATTTTGAATTGTGCCACATCAGCAATGGAGGTCCTGAAAGCTTTACTCCATCCACATCCAGGGCTCTACTCTGAGGAGGCAGCCCTTCCCCAGTTGTATCTTGAGTGCCTTCTGCTTTGAGGGGCTCACCTTCTGGCACTATCAGACAATGTTTCAGGGCTATTCATAGTTTTCCAGTAGTATATCAGGCAGTGTTTCCCTGCTATTCATAAGGTTATTCGCTGGCCAATTCTTTGAGAAGAGGATGGCTTCTTCCTTCTTCCACTCTCTTAGTCTGGAATTTCCTCTGAAACCTGACCACCATGGGTGACCCTACTGGTATTTGAAATACCAGTGGCATATCCTCTAGCTTCACAGCAACATGCCAGCAACCACAGTATGACAAACTGACAGACGAGTGGTGGATAGCAACTACGCAACTACACACACACACAGAGGCTAAACCAAAAAACCAAACTCACTGTCATCGAGTTGGATCCAACTCATATGACCCCTCTAAGTTTC
>NW_006921839.1:4945673-4958965 GCF_000298275.1 Orycteropus afer afer | reverse complement strand
AAAAAAAAAGCTTTCTGTTCCTGCAGTCCTCTTGGGCCACATTCCCATAGGAGTTTTTTTTTTTTTTTTTGGTTTTCAATCTGCTAGAGATTAGCCCCTCAGGTATCTCTCTCCCTCCAGAATTTTCTTTTCTTTCTTTCTTTCTTTTTTTTTTTTTTAGGTACAGTGTTCTTTATTGATGGTACATGACAAGGTTGGGCTCTCTAAGCCCCTCCCCTTCTTTAGGGGGTCTGGATGGAAACTATAGCATATGGGAGATTCTCAGTGTGTCAGGGATAGAGTTGGGGTAAGGACTCCCCAGCAGCCAAGGGTTTCTCTCTTCCTCTAGTGCTAGTGCTGGGGCTGGTGGTCCAGGAGGCTCTTATTCCTTGGAGGCCATGTGGACCATAAGGTCCACCACCCTGTTGCTATAGCCAAATTCATTATCATACCAGGAAATGAGTTTAACAAAGTGGTCGTTCAGGGCAATGCCAGCCCCAGCATCAAAGGTGGAAGAGTGGGTGTCACTGTTAAAGTCACAGGAGACAACCTGGTCTTCAGTGTAGCCCAGGATGCCCTCTAGGGGACCCTTCTTGATGTCATCATATTTGGCGGTTTTCTCCAAATGGCAGGTCAGGTCCACAACGGACACATTGGGGGTGGGAACACAGAAGGCCATGCCAGTGAGCTTCCCATTCAGCTCAGGGATGACCTGGTCCATAGCCTTGGCAGCACCAGTAGATGCAGGGATGATGTTCTGGGCAGTCCCATGGCCATCACACCACAGATTCCCAGAGGGGCCATCCACAGTCTTCTGGGTGGCAGTTATGGCATGGACCCCGGTCATGAGTCCTTTCACAATGCCAAAGTTGTCATGGATGACCTTGGCCAGGGGGCCAAGCAGTTGGTGGTACAGGAGGCATTGCTGACAATCTTGAGGGAGTTGTTATACTTCTCATGGTTCACACCCATCACAAACATGGGGGCATTGGCAGAAGGGGCAGAGATGATTACCCTTTTGGCACCACCCTTCAAGTGAGCCCCAGCCTTCTCCATGATTGTGAAAATGCTGGTAGACTCTACAACATATTCAGCACCAACATCACCCCACTTGATGCTGGTGGGATCTCACTCCTGGAAGATCGTGATATGCTTCTCATTGATGACAAGCTTCCCATTCTCAGCCTTAACGGTACCATGGAACTTGCCATGGGTGGAATCATACTGGAACGTGTAGACCATGTAGTTGAGGTCAATGAAGGGGTCATTGATGGCAACAACATCTACTTTGCCAGAGTTAAAAGCAGCCCTGGTGACCAGGCGCCCAATACAGTCAAATCCGTTTACTCTGACCTTCACCATCATGTCTCACGGAAGCAGCTGGGACTGCACAAGAGGGTGCGTCTGTCTGTTGAATGGGGAGGAGCAGAGAGCCCAGAATTTTCTTCTTTAGCAATCATTTCAACTGGCATCTTCTATTGGAACAAGCTATCAGGGTCTTCCATCCCAAGTAATTATCAAAACATTTCATCTGAACAATGAACATGCAGTATTTTCAAAATATTGTCATCACCACTACCACCACTGTTATCGTAAATTTTAAAAAGAAGAGATACGACTCATTGTGGTGGTTATGTTTGTGTGTCAACTTGGCTGGGCCTGGTTGAGTGGCCGGGCAGCTGGTGGTAGTTATTCCCCATGGTGAGACTGGCAATTAACTCCATGGTGGGATCTACCACAAACAGCTGAGTAGCTGCTTTGGGTATGTGGTCTGCTTCCTGTACATAAGAAGCAGCTTTGGGAATGGTCTCTAGCTTACGGCACAATTGAATCCTGCGTGTAGCTGTGTCATTGCTCAGCAGCCTGCCATGCTCTGCCAATCTTGGGACTTTCAATGGACTTGAATTAATGGCCTGCCATGTGGTTTGGTAACGTCAGACCTGTGCCTTTTACTTGTCAACCTTGGGCTTGTCAGTCTCAGCAGCCAAAAGCTGTCTGTGTGAAGAAAAGCCTCTAGCTCCAGTGGGCCAGGAGCAGGAGGCAGAGCTGAAGCCCAAGGTTGAGGGTTTTCATCCAGCCCCTAGAGTTTGGCACTTTGAACTCTGACTTCTAGCCTCCCAAACTGTAAGAGAATAAACTCCTGTTTGTTTAAGCCATCACAGTGGTATATTTTCTATCAGAGTGGCACTAGGTAACCAGAACACTCATTTTCTCTTTCAGGAATCCAACTAGAGTTAGGGATATTAGGAGAGAGTGCTTGTTTACTCTCTCCTCCTTAAGATGCTCTAACAACAGTGACTGCTCAATCAGAGTGTGTGTGGACTGACAAATATCAACATGTGTCCCTTCTGCATTTCTAGCCACCTCAGAGATTCCCATTTATAGACATATTATATCTTTCCTTCACTTATCCTCCTTTCTCTTTTATAGGCTAGATTCTTGGGTCTAGAAATACCCAAGAGCTAGTTCAGGTTTTTGAGAATTTCCTCCTCCTACCATTGGGTGTTCAGGTGCTCAGAATTCTTTTCCCTTTTTCCATGGCTCTTTATCCCAGCAAAGAGGTGCTCATCTTTTCTTTATCAAATCTCTCATTTTGAATCTTAGTGGAATTCTTAGTCCTTCAGCATTCATAGAATCCCCAAGGAAGACAAATATAATACAATGTTTTAAGGTGCATTCTAATCCCTACATAAAGAGTAGACTGGAATTCTATCTTTCTACTCTTGTGATGCATCTCTTAATCAGGAATCCAAATATTATTATTTTGTACTTACCAGCTACCAGTGGCCATTGACCTCATTTCAACTTATGAGAACTCTGTGTGTGCCAGAGTAAAATTATGCTCCATAGAGTTTTTAATGATGGATTTTTAGAAGTAGATTGGCAGTCCTTTATTCCAAGGCATCTCTGGGTAGGCTTGAGCCTCCAACCTTTTGGTTAGCATCCAAGTTAACTGTTACTACCACACAGGAATGTAATTTTGTAGTTAGAAGTCTGGAAATGAATTAGCATAGTTATTTTGAGTTTATGGACATTTTAAAAAATATCTCATGTGGTGCTTCTACAATCCAGGGAGGTGAATACTATTACTGCACTTCAAAGACATATCCTGGAGTTTGAGAACAGGCACTGTGTCTGTTTTCACCATTGTACACACACTTGGCAGAGTATGTGGCACTTAGTAGGTTTTCAATAAATATCTGCTAAATAAGAAAGAATGAGAAAATTGCCATTCTGAAATAAAATGAAATTAATATTTACTGAATTTTCATTATGGGCTGGTCACAGAGCTTAATATTTTCAACTATATTTTATCATATGATATTTCCATGAGCTTGCCCAAGTTCCATAGCTACATAATATAAGCAGATGGAGTCTAACATTCACCTGAATATTAATGGTACTTTTCCATTGAGTGCCTTAGTATATACAATGCAGACTCTTTCTGTATCGGTTTGCCTTGCTGTGCACCTTTTTGCTTAAAAGATTATTTCTAGATCTTGGATCTGAATTCACATAATACAGATGCATTAATTAAAACATTATGGATACAGAAATAACTTAGAAGGGGCAAAGGGTAAAATTTTTGGTTATTTCTGAGAAATGAAAAGAATAAATAGCAGGAATGATTGTATTTAAAAAGATTTTTTCCCTAAAGAAATGATCTTCATTCTAAGATTTGCAGACATTCCAGGAGTCACATGTCAAGAAAATAAGAATAAATACAACAGTCTCTGTTAAGTCTCATTAGGTTATATCTATTTTATTAAGAAAATGTTTTAATTTTATCTAGTAGAGACCTCATCTTGACAGCTTCAAATGTATTTGCTGTAAGGATTTATCATTGTCTTGATGGACCAAGGGATAGGCCTGTGAGAGAAGAGAGAATGAGTTCCATGAAATGCACAAGCTTGGTGGGAGGATAAAGAGTCAGCAGAGATAGAAGGTATAGTATTTTAGATTAGCGGTCATTCCTTTTCCTATGTTTCTACCTTTCTCTCCTTTCTCTTTTCCTTTAGAACTTGAATGTTATTGTTGTTGTTAGGTGCCATTGAGTCAGCTCTGACTCATAGCAACCCTATGCACAGCAGAATGAAACACTGCCCAGACCTGTGCCAGTCTCACAATCCTTGCTATACCTGAGCCCGTTGTTGCAGCTACTGTGTCTATCCACCTTGTTGAGGGCCTTCCCCTTCTTTGTTGACCCTCCACTTTACCAAGCATGATATCCTTCTCCAGGGAATGGTTCCTTCTGACAACTTGACCAAAGTAGCCGAGACGAAGTCTGGCCATTCTCGCTTCCAAGGAACATTCCAGCTGCACTTCTTTCAGGATAGATTTGTTAGTCCTTTTAGCATACCATGGTACTCTTAGCATTCTTCTCCAACACTGCACTCAAAAGCATCAACTCTTCTTTGGTCTTCCTTATTCATTGTCCAGGTCTCATATGCATAAGAGGTGATTGAGCATACCATGGCTTGAGTTAGGCACACCTTAGTCTTCAAGGAGACATCTTTGCTCTTCATCACCTGGAAGAGCTCTTTTGCAGCAGATTTGCCCAATGCAATATGTCATCTGATGTCTTGACTGAGACTGCTACTGGTGTTGATTGTAGAACCAAGTAATATGAAATCCTTGACAACTTCAATCTTTTCTCCATCCATCCTGAAGCTGTTTATTGGACCAGTTGTAAGGATTTTTGTTTTCTTTATGTTGAGGCATAATCCATACTGCAGTCTGTAGTTTTTAATCTTCATCAGTAAGTGCTTAAAGTCATTCTTACTTTCAGCAAGCAAAGTTGTGTCATCTGTGTATCTCAGGTTGTTAATGAGTCTTCCTCCAATTGTTATGCCACATTCTTCTTCATATAATCCAGCTTCTTGGATTATTTGCTCAGCATGCAAGTTGAATAAGTATGGGTAGTATTTCCCATTGCCAGTCCTGGCCTGCAGATATAACCACTACAGAACTCCTCAGAGATACTGTGCTCCCTCATGAACATATTTCTCAAAGACTCAGTGCAAGGAGTGTCGAATGGACTGTCCCAGGAGACTAGGTTAGGAGGAGAGGTGAAAAGGACTTATCTGATAAATCAATTGCAGCATTCCAAATTCCTTAAATCTTTAGATATTTCTCCCTAGTAAAACTCAGCAAACCATACAGCCCACAAATTGGCTGCCCATATTGTAAATAGTTTTATTGGGACATAGATATATCCATTCGCATAGTTACTTATTTTCCAGGGTTGCTTTTAGGGTAAAATCGCAGAGTTGAGTTGTGACACAGACTGTATGCCCACAGCTGAAAACAATTACCATTTGGCCTTTTAAGAAAAGTGTGACATGCAAATCCCTATCATTATACTGAGGAAGTTCTGGTATCTAAATTCATTCAGTGTAAATCACTTTCAGGCCTAGGTTTCAGAAAACTAACCAATTAACCAGTTAGAGTCTTGTCCTTCTGCTCAAACTAGCACATCAAATCCCTAATCTCTGCTTAGCGCACCTATGTGAATAAATTATGTCCATTCAACCTTATATTTCTTTAAATAAATCCAACACTTTTAAGATCCAATCTTATACATGTTCATCAAGCTTCTGTCAATTACAATTTAGCAAAATATTTCAGTTATTTTGGTGTGTGTAGCACTCACTCATGGGTCACATTTTGTAGCTGACTCCCTGGAACCATCCTTAACAATGTTTATAAAACAAACAACAATGAGAGGTGATGGAGGTAGTTACTGAAGAGGACCAGTACTGCCCTGAAAGGCTGTGATCTATAATAATTACTCCAGACAAAAGGAGATTAATCTCTTCATGGAGGGCACATGTTGATTTGCTTGTCAAAGAAAGCTGCTCAGAATTTGGGGGTTCAAAGTCATCTGCTTTCTCAGAATATGCTCATGTCTTTTCTTCCTTATTTTTAGGACCTCACTCTTTTCCAATTAATGCTCTAAAAAATTCTGAGAAGTAGTAAGTTTAAATTGCATTGCAATTCAGGTATCCACATGATTAGATTTCAGATTTGGTTTTTCAGAGATCTCTATTCTCTGGCTATAGGAGATAAAGAACCTCAGGCCTAAGACACTGAAGGCTGGCAGTTCAAACCCAACAGCCACTCCTCTGAAGGAAGGTTGAACAATCTACTTCTGTAGTGATACTGCCTCGGAAACCCAAGGAGGGGTCTTTATGAATCGGGTCCAACTCGATGGCATATAACAACAACAACAATAGAAGTTTTATCATTCCTTACCAAGACCTTGAGCTGGGAAGTTAAAATCTTAACCTCATTATTTTTTTTCTTCAAATTTTGTAATACATTTAGAAACAGATGAACTACTCCAAGATGATTTTACTCTCATTTCTACTAAATTGTTCATGGCAGCAACTATTTGAACACACAAATCTTTCTACTGTTAATTGACTCCAGATACTAAGGTGATATTTTAAGTATTTGCCTTTCTACTGTCTGCCATTGACTGCCATTGTCCCATTTGCCACTAGCAACAAGACCATTAATGTCTTTAAATCTATTCAGATTAGAGAACCAAGTCTTAGGTACAAAGAATTGAATATGTCAGGAAGCAGAGCTATCATGCATGTTATGGGAATAAGAGATTTATTATAAGAATCAGACTTTGCACAATTTTGGAAGAAGTTGGAGAAGTGAGGGTACAGGAAGGAAATTTGGAGGATCAGAGAAAGAAGCATTAACCAGGTGGCCTGACACTCTGTGGCAGGTAGACAAGTTAGAGCTTGCAGAGAAATCATGAGGCCAAGTATATTCAGCTGCCAATGTGGACAGTGGAAGGTGCTCATAGCTACTGCCTCTAAGACTCTGCAACCAAGCAGCTGTGGTGGTCCTGGGGCCATTAGTGGTCATCCAGCCAATATTTGGAAGAATGATCTGGATATGAAATGGGATAGAGTGAGAATGAGCTGGGGAAGTGAACATGCATGAGGGAAAATTAGAGGTTTAGAATCAATACAACCTTCCCAGTTTCATCACTTGCTACTGTGATGGCAGAAACATAACTAATCAGTGGCATAGTGCCTAAGGCATTTGACCCCTAACTAAAAGACTGGTGGTTCAAACCCTCTAGCCACTCCTCTGAAGGAAGATTGGGCAATTTACTTCTTTAAAGACACTGCCTCGGAAACTCAAGGAGGGGTCCCTATGAGACTCAACTCGATGCCAGTGAGTTTGGTTTTTGGTTTTACTGTTCTAGTTGTAAAATGTTAATAAAATATCTCCCTCAAGAGGTTGCTTGCATGTCCTGTAACTATTTTTTTTAAAAAAAACTAAACCCTCATGACCATTTTTAAGCTGACAGTGAAAATTTTCATCACAAGTTAAAATAGTTGTAAAAAATGTGATTTCCAGCATACTTTCATTATTGATGTTTGATACGAAAATTGTAAGAACATTCTTTTCATTGTATCAATCCAGTATATTTAAAATACTATAGTGGCTTTATGTTCACCTCCATCAATTTAAGTAAATATATGAATAAGCTCTTCTTTAACAACCAGAGATTTTACGTTATTCCATGTTCTCCATGAACTCATATTTCCATTCCATTTCTCCCACAAATTTTTATCCTAACATAATATATTTTTATGCTTGAAGGTCTTTTATTGATCACACTTTATACCTTTCAGCAATAATAATATGTATATAAATTAATTTTTTTTACAAGATCTGTGACCATAAGTCCTAAGTGTTCATTTTCTTTCATTTGGATTAAGTGACCATTACGATTATTATTGGTACATTATTGATAACAGTTTTAAGTACATTATAGAATTTGATGAACAAACTTAAAAAATAAACTTTAGTTAGAAATGCACATCTTAATATGTGCATAAGGAGCCCTGATGACACACCATTAAGCTCTAGAATATTAATTGCAAGTTTGATGGTTCCAACCCACCTAGTGACTCCTCTGGAGAAGGATCCATTGACCTGCATCCTAAAGATTGTTGTTGTTGTTAGGTGCTGTTGAATTGGCTCCCACTCATAGTGACCCTATGTTCAACAGGACAAAACAATGCCCAGTCCTGAGCCATCCTCACAGTCTTTGCTATGCTTCAACTCATCATCCCAGCAACTGTGTCAATCTGTCTTGTTGAGAATAATGTCCTGGAACTGTAGTGCCTAAAGCATTTGACTGCTAACCAGAAGGCTGGTGGTTCAAACCCACCAGCCACTCCTTGGAAGGAAGACTGGGAAATATACTTCTGTAGAGATACTGCCTCGGAAACATGAGGTAGGGTCACTATGAGTTGGAATAAACTTGACGGCAGTGAATTTGGTTTGTTTTTGGTTACTTTACCAAGCGTGATATCTTTCTTCAGGGAATGGTCCTTGCTGACAACATGGCCAAAATATGTGAGATGAAGTCTGGCCATTCTTGCTTTAAGAGGGATTCTGCTTATGGCGATTCCTTCAAAAGTTGGAAATACAAATACCATTTGACCCAGCCATCCCATTACTAGGTATATACCCTAAAGAAGTGAGAGCCATAAAAAGAACAGATATATGCACGCCGATGTTCATCGCAGCACTATTTACAATAGCCAAAACTTGGAAACAACCTAGATGTCCAACAACTGAGGAATGGATAACCAAACTTTGGTACATTCACACAATGGAATACTATGCAACGCTAAAGAATAATGTAGAATCTGCAAAACACCGCATAACGTGGATGAACTTGGAGGACATTATGCTGAGCGAAATAAGTCAGTCACAAAAGGACAAATATTGTATTAGTCCGTTATTGTGAAAGTTAAGGAAACGTTTATATATTGGGGGACATTTTCTTTGTTGGTACCAGGGGTGGGAGGGGAGGGGAGGGAATGCTGTTAGATAGATAGAGATAAATATTGATTTGGGTGAAGAGAAGGGCAATGTACCAAATGTGAGTGACCAATATGGCAGCATTGAGGATGAGAAAGACATAGAGAGTTACATGGGCAGTACAGACAACGGGTATGAACCCCTTTGCATATGTGGTGCTGAGTTGTCAGTGAAGGCAAACATGGGTGTGGGGACGGATAGATGGGTGAACAAGCTAAACAATTAGGTATGTCTAAATGGAGAGTGTGTCCAAGATCATATATAGGGTTGGCAGACAATGGGCCTGTGAGTTCATGTGAATGATCAGAATTCCCAAGTGTATAGTGGAGCTGACAAGGGGCAAGGTTGTGGTCATTACTTGGTCACAGCCAGCTACCCAGAGGGACCGAGTAGTTGATCCTGTGGGCTTGGGACCATGGTCGCAGGGGACATCAAGCTCAATTGGCATAACATACTATATAAAACATTGTTCCACCTACTACTTTGGCGAGTAGCGACTGGGACCTTAAAACTAGGAAGCTGCCATCTAGATGCAATAATGGGTCTCTCCTCGTCAAGAAGAAAGAAGAAAACCAAAATTAATGGAAACAATCAGTCCTAGCGACTGGTACACCATCCGATCTGCAACCTATATAACTATGAGACCAGAAGAACTAGATGGTGCCCAGCTACCACTGCCATCCACTTGGAAGGGATGTAGGAGATCCTGCATAAAGAGGGAGAACAATGTGGTACAAAACTCAAAATCATTTGGAGGCAAAAAAAAAAAAAGAAGGTGGGGACCAGGTTTGCTGGTCCAATAGAGCCTGGTGTAATCACTGAGACTATGGCCCCTGGCTGCCCTTCAGGTCTGGAATTGAACCCACAACTGTGGTTTCCAGCCAAACAAAGTACAGGGATGTGAGTTAAACATTTACCTCAAGTGGACACATGCCCTGGAGAGCACAATCATGGGAGAAGGAAGGGCTGCTTATGCACAGGGAGATAGCTCAGGGTGCAGAAGAGTATGAAGGGATGGACACTGGGAGGAGGTAGCTATGGGGAGGAAGTGGGAGGGGAGCTGCTGCATTGTAAATTTTGGTCAATGACATGAGACAAAGTATATGTGAACTGCTGTATGAAAAGTGAATTTACTCTGTAAATCTTCACCCAAATCCTAATTAAAAAAAAAAAAAAAAAAAAAAGAGGGATTCTGCTGTATTTCTTCCAAGACACACTTGTAGGTTCCTCTGGCAGCCTATGGTATTTTCAGTATTCTTTGCCAACACCAAAATTCAAAGGCATTATTCTTCACTAGCTTTCCTTATTTATTGTCCAGCTTTCTCATGCTTATGAGGTATTTGAAATTACTGTGGCTTAGGTCAGGCATACCTGAGTCTTGAAAATGACATCTTTGCTCTTTAACACTTCAAAGAGGTCCTTTGCAGCAGATTGACTCAGTGCAATATGTTGTCTGATTTCTTGACTACTGCTGCAATGAGCATTGATTGTGGTTCCAAGTAAAATGAAATCCCTGACAATTTCTATCTTTTCTCCATTTATTGTGATGTTGCTTATCAGCCCAGTTGTGAGGATTTTTTTCTTGATGTTGAGGTGTAATCCATACTGAAGGCTGTAGTCTTTGATCTTAGTCATTTAAAGCTTCAAGTCATCTTCACTTCCAGCAAGCAAAGCTGTGTCATCTGCATACTGCAGATTTTTTAATAAGTCTTCCTCCAATTCTGATGCCATGTTCTTCTTCAAATAGTCCAACTTCTCAGATTATTTGCTCAGCATATAGATTGAAGAAGCATGGTGAAAGGATAAAACTCTGACACACATCTTTCCTGATTTTAAACCGTTCAGTATCCCCTTGTTGTGTTTGAATGACTGCTTCTTAGTTTATGTACAGGTTCCTTATTAGCACAATTAGGTGTTCTGGAATTTCCACTCTTCACAAGGTTATCCATAATTTGCTGTGACCATACAGTTGAATGCCTTTGCACAGACAATAAAACACAAGTAAACATTTTTTGGGTATTTTTCACTTTCAGTCAAAATCCATCAGACATTAGCCATGATAGCCTCATTTTACACCCTCTTCTGAATCTGACTTGAATTTCTTGCAGTTCCCTATTGATGTAATGCTGCAACCATTTTTAAATTATCTTTAGCAAAATATTACTTGCATGTGATATTAATGATAATGTTTGATAATTTCACATACTTTGGAATAGACACAAATATGAATCTCTACCAGGCAGTTGGCCAAGCAGCAGTATTCCAAATTTCTTGTCATAAATGCATGAGTGCCTGAATCAGTGTTGCATCTGTTTGTTGAAGCATCTCAATGGGTGCTCTATCAATACCTGGTGATTTGTTTTTCTCCAATTCCCTGAGTGCAGCCTGGACTTCTTCCTTCAATGCCATTGGCTCTTGATCACGTGCTACCTCCTGAAATGGTTGAATATTGACCAATTTTTTTTGGTCATTGACTCTGTGTGTTCCTTCCATCTTCTTTTGATGCTTCCTACATCATTCAGTATTTTGCCCACACAATCCTTCAATATTGCAACTCAAAGAGCCTTGAATTTTTTCTTCAATTCTTTCAGCTTGAGGAATGCCAAGCATGTTCTTACCTTTTGTTTTTCTAATTCTAGGCTTTCTCATTTCATTACAATACTTTGCTGTCTTGAACCGCCCTTGAAATGTTCTTTTGATCTCTTTATTTAATAATTTTTTTTTCTATTGGCCTTAATTACTCTGTTCAAGAGCAAGTTTTAGAGACTCTTCTGACATCCATTTTGATCTTTTCTTCCTTTCCTGCCTTTTCAATGACCTTTTCCTTTTTTTTGTTGATGATGTTCTTTATGTCATCCTATAACCCATCTAGAAGCTCTGGTCTTTTGTCACTGGTATTTAGTGCCTCAAATCTGTTGTTCAGATAGTCTCTAAATTCAGGAGGGACAGAGTCAAAGGTATATTTTGGCTCTTATGGACTTTAAAATGTTTCAACTTGAACTTGAACTTGCATATGAGCAATTTAATGGTCTGTTCCACAGTCAGCTCCTGGCCTTGTTCTGAGTGATGATATTGAGCTTCTCCATCTCCTTTTTCCACAGATATAGTCAATTTGATTCCTGTGTATTCCATCTGGTGATGTCTGTAAAGATTACAAGAAAATTCTATGGGGCAGTTCTACTCTACCACATGCAGCAGCTATTAGTCAGAATCAACTCGATGGTACCAAACAACAACAAAAAAATATGATACACAAATACATATAACTCCATTCTCTGAGAGTGACACACTGGATTCCATTATCCTTGATGTATTTACTTATTTCATCAATCCCACCTCTATATAAGCAACCAGCACCTGCACCACCACTGCTTCACTAACCTCTTTATACGTCTCGGGCTCTGACATTCTGCAGAGAGCCCTGTGTGTATGCCTTCTTCAACTTGTTAGGCACCAACACTTAGTACAGGGCATACACCCTATTTTACCATTTGTGCTATTTTACTTTGCTCAATCTAGTGATATTTGAAGTAAACTATTTAGAAAGGAAGGGAGGGAGGGGAAAAGGGAGGAAGGGAAAAGAGAACATACTTTTAAAAAAATCATAACTCTTCTAGTACTGAGAGAGACAGAGAGATGGACAGACAGACATGTATAGAAAGGGCACAGAGTTTTCCCTGAAATTTTCACCTGCGTGAAGTAACCTTCAATGCCCATCAATATTTATTATCCATACAGTTTGTCACTTTCTTTGGATCAGTAAATTGTCTGACAAGAGTCAAGGAGTTGAAGAAAATATATTTTTAAAATTGTCACTGCTCCTCTAACTTAACTCTTCAAATGTATCTAAATTTGGTATATTTGAACATAAGCAAAATACCCATTTCAATATTGTACTTGGCCTAAAACAGAAAAATGTATGTGAAAGTTTAAGGTGACTTCATTAAAGAGGTTTCAGCCACTTAGATAAACTTGAAATGAGCTAACCATAACATTTTCCCTGTACTATGACAGAGGTTTGGTTATGGGGGGATGGGAAAAGAAAACTAATTGAGGCTTGACCACAGTCCTGTTTTAAGGCAGCTCAATTTTAGCAAAAAGTATTTGGTACTATGAATGCTTATTTTCTAAAATTTCTTCTTGCCTACAAAATGCTGGGAAAACTTTTGTGAATCAGAGGGACATGTAAGCAGTTTTGTAATTATTGTGTGTCTATTGCCATTGAGTTGATTCACACTCATAGTGACCCCTATAGGGTTTCCAAGGCTATACACCTTTATGGAAAGAGATTGTCTCATCTTCCTCCCACAGAGCAACTGGTGGGTTTGAACTGCAGACCTTCTGGTTAGTAGCCAAATGCCTTACCCACTGTATCACCACAGCTCCTTAGTTATTGTGTGTTGTTGTTGCTGTTGTTATGTGCCGTCAAGTCGGCCCCGACTAATAGC
>NW_006921839.1:4923389-4945493 GCF_000298275.1 Orycteropus afer afer | reverse complement strand
AAATAAAAAATAAAAAATAAGTAAAGGCAGTACGTTTTAGTGAATTGACCAGACTAAAATCAAACCAAACCCACTCCTATCAGGTCGATTAAAACTCACAGCAATCTCTTAGGACAGAGTAGAACTGCCCCATAGTGTTTCCAAGGCTGGAAATATTTATGGAAGCAGACTCTCATTTTTCTCCATTGGAGGGGTTTGTGGATTTGAACTGCCAACCTTCTGGTTAGCAGCCAAATGCTTTAACCACTATGCCACCAGAGCTCCATAGTAAATATACAGATATAAAAATTAAAATACCCATGCAAGATAATTCAGTACATTGCCAATTGAAAGTGACCTGAATTTCTGTAAGATAAAACAGCATGTAGGAGAAATTACAAGTCATTTAAAAATGTTTGGTCTTAATATACTGCCTCCGCAAATCCAATTTTTCATATTCATATTCATATACATATTCATATTCATCTCTGTGATATTGTTTTATAAGCCTAATGGTGCAGTGGTCAAAGTGCTCTGCTGCTACTGAAAGGTTGGTGGTTCAAACCCACCAGCTGCTCTACAGAAGAAAGTTATGGCAGTCTGTTTCCATAAAGATTATGACCTTGGAAACCTCATGGGGCAATTATACTCTGTTCCATAAGGTATCTATAAATTGGAATAGACAAGATGGTAATGGGTAATATTTAACTCATTTCTATGATTTTATTGTAGATGTTTAATAAAAATTGCCTCAGATATTTAGATTTAAGATGCAAATTATCCTTTAAATTTTAAAAGCATTAGGATTTTTCAGAATTAATTATATTTAATTAATTACACTCATTCCTCCATATTTATTCATCATTTAACAAACAATTGAATGACTTCCAAGTGCTAAATTCAGAGTCAGTCACAGAGAATATTAATAGTGAGTGAAATTAAATATGGTTCCTGGTAGCATAGTGCCTAAGGCACTTGACTGCTAACCAGATGGTTGGTGATTCAAACCCACCAGCCATTCCTCAGAAGGAAGGTTGGGCAATCTACTTCCTAGTGATACTGCCTCAGAAACACAAGGAGGGGTCTCTATGAGTTGGGTCCGACCCGATGGCACATAACAACAACAACCTGTCTCTGTGGAGATGGAGGCATAGTCTAGAGTCCTTTGAATAAAAGCAACAGGAACCATAACTTAAGCAAGAAAATGAGGTCTACTCACAGAATATCAGTTAGCATGCTAAAATGAAAGACCCAGAGCTTCCTTATGTCTCTACACTGCAGGAACTTGAGAACATGTTCTCTGATATGTCTCCACTGGAAGATGCAGGCACAAACACTTTCTGCACTATGTATCTTTGTTCTAATTATTTTGAGGAATTTTCCTTCTATTACTATTTGACTGATTTTTTTTTTTTTAAATTTAAATCAAGAATGGATGTTGAATTGTGTCAAATGGCTTTTCTGAAAAATTGATATGATCATGTGATGTTTTTCCTTTGTTTTATTATGTGGTACGTTACACTGATTGTTTTTCTGATATTGAACCACCTTTGTATATATAGTATACATCCCACTTCATCATTATGTAGTATTTTTATATAGTGTTGAATTCTACTGAATAGGATTTTGTTGAGAATTTTTGCATCTATGTTCATGAGGGATATTGGTGTATAGTTTTCTTTTTCAGCGGTGATTTTACCTGGTTTGGATATCAAGGTTATGCTTGCTCCATAGAATGAATTCAGGAGTATTCCATCCTTTTCTATGTTCTGGAATAGTTTGAATAGAATTGCTATCAGCTCATCTCTGAATGTTTGGTAGACTTATCCAGTGAAGTTGTCTGGACCAGGAATTTTTTATTGGGAGTTTTTTGCTTTTTAAAATGACCTGTTCAATTTTTTCTTTTGTGATTGATTCTTTCAAATGTTCTACCTCAGATTATGTTTTAAAAACATTTTTAAAATTATGTTAGTTTGAGTAGGTAGTGTGTTTCTAGAAATTTATCCATTTTTCTAGGTTCTCAAATTTGTTGGGGTACAGTTCTTCAAGTATTATGTTAATATCCTTTTTATTTCAATTAATTCTATTGACATTGCTATTTAGTTTCTTATTTATGTTATTTGTACCTTCTCCTTCTTTTCCTTTGTTAAATTTGTTAGTAGTTTCTTAATTTATTAACTCTTTCAAAGAACCAACTTCTAGTTTTATTGATTCTTTCTACTTGAATCTTTATCATTTGTTTTTTCTGGTGATTGTAGGCTTTTTTGCTCTCTTTTTCTAATTGTTGGAGTAGTTTGGTTAAAGTGTTGATTTTGTTTCTTTCTTCTTTTTGATGTGTGTGTTGTATTGCTGTAAGTTGTCCTCTGAGCACAGCTTTTGCTGTTTCCCAAAGAGTGTGGTATGTTGTGTTTTCATTCTCCTTTGATTTAATGAACTTCTTCATTTCATTTTTTAAAATTTCTTCTAGTACCTAGCAGATTTAATAGGGGAGAAGCCAGGAAGTGGGAGCCAGCAGATGGCCAGAATAGGTAGGGGAGAGGCCAGGAAGTGAGTGGAGCAGTTTGGAACTAAAGGAGATGAACTTGTCTGTCAGTTTGTCATACTGTGGTGGCTTTTATGTTGCTGTGAGGCTGGAGGCTATTCCACCAGTGTTCCTAATGTGAACAGGGCTACCCATGGTGGAGAGGTACAGTAGAACGTCAAGCTAAGACAGACTCAGAAGAAGAAAAAGGCCATCCACTTTTCAAAGAATGGGCTCATGAAAACCTTATGAATAGCAGTGAAACACTGTCTGATGTATTGCTGGAAAACTTTATGAGTTGCCCTGAAACATTGTTCAATACAGTGCTGGAAGATAAGCCCCTCAGATCAGAAGGCATTCAAAATATGACTGGGAAAGAGCTGCCTCATCAGAATAGAGCTAACCTTAATGATGTAGATAGAGTAGAGCTTTTGGGACCTCCATTTGCTGATGTGGCATGACTCAAAATAAGAAAAACACAGCTGCTAACATCTATTAATAATCAGAACATGGAATGTTCAAAGTCTAAATCTAAGAAAATTGGAAATTGTCAGAAATAAAATGGAATGCATAAAGATTGATATCCTAGGCATTAGTGAGTTGAAATGGACTGGTTTTGGTCATTTTGAATCAGACAACCATATGATCTACTATGCTGGAGATAACAAATTGAAGAGCAAAGGTGTGGCATTTATCATCACAAAGAATGTTTCAAGATCTATCCTGAACTACAATGCTCTCAGTGATAGGATAATATCCATATGCCTACAAGGAAGACCAGTTAACACTACTATTATTCAAATTTATGTACCAACCACCAAAACCAAAGATGAGAAAATTGAAGATTGTTACCAATTTCTGTAGTCTGAAATTAACCAAACATGCAATCAAGATGTGCTGATTATCACTGGTGAGTGGAATGCAAAAGTTGGAAACAAAGAAGAATCACTGGTAGTTGGAAAATTTGGCCTGGTGAAAGACATAATGCTGGAGATTGCATGATAGAATTTTTCAGGATAAATGAATTATTCATTGCAAGTATGTTTTTTCAACAATGTAAATAGGGTTATACACATGGACTTTGCGAGATGGAGTACACAGGAATCAGATTGGCTACATCTGTGGCAAGAGGTGATGGAGAAGCTCAATATCTTCAGCCAAAAGAAGACCAGGAGCTGATTGTGGCACAGACTATCAACTGCCCATATGCAAATTCAAATTGAAGTTGAAGACAATTAAAACAAGTCCACGAAAGCTAAAATATGAGCTGGAATATTTCCTGAATTTAGAAACCATCTAGAGAACAAAATTGATGCATTGAACATCAATAACCAAAAACCAGAGGAACTGTGGGTTGACATCAAGAACATCATCCATGAAGAAAGCAAGAGGTCATTAAAAAGATAGGAAAGGAAGAAAAGACCAAAATGCCTGTCAGAAGAGACTCCGAAACTTGCCCTTGATGAGAGAATAGCTAAAACAAATGGAAAAAAATGACAAGATCAAAGAGCTGAACAGATTTCAAAGAGCAGCTTGAGAAGACAAAGCAAACTATTATAATGAAATGTGCAAAGACCTGAAGGTAGAAAACCAAAAGGAAAGAATACACTCAGAATTTCTCAAGCTGAAATAAATGAGGAAAAAATTTAAGCCTCAAGTTGCAATATTGAAAGATATTCTATAGGCAAAATATTGAATGATACAGGAAACATCAAAAGAAGAAAAAAAAGGAATACACGGAGTCACTGTACCAAAAGAATTGGTTGATGTTCATCCATTTCAGGTGATGGCTACCAATGATATTGAAAGAAGAAGTCAAAGCTGCAATGAAAGAATTGGTGAAGAACAAGAATAAGGCTCCAGGAACTGACAGAATAGTCATTGAAATGTTTCAACAAACAGATGCCATGCTGGAGGCACTCACTTGACTATGCTAAGATATTTGGAAGACAGCTACCTGGCCAACTGACTAGAAGAGATCCATATTTGTACCCATTCCAAAGAAAGGTGATCCCACAGAATGTGGAAATTATCAAACAATATCATTACTATCACATGCAATTATTCATGTATTGGGGAAAATAAATTAATAGAAAAGTCAAAAGAAGAAAGCAATTGGACTTGGATCTTCTGGTTGGAAGACGAAAAAGAGAATCTTCAAATAACTAGGAAGCAATGATGACTGACACATAACTCAGACTCCTCCACCCAGCACAACCAAGCACAGGAAGGCATGTGGCTGCTGGATGGGACAAAAGAACACTTTAGACTAGATCAGTTTGCAGAAGGACCTGGCAGGCAATGTACATGTGTGAATAGTTCTGCAGTGATATAGAGAGCATATGCCTCTTTTAAAAAGGGCCAAAATTACTTACCTGTAAATAGTGTCTTCACACAGAATGCAGGTTCATATTTTTTGCAGAATTTTTCAAGAAAATACTGACAATCTAGAGCTTTATGTAATATCTTCATACTTTTGTATGTTGGTAACCAATTAAGAAATGAAACAAATGGAAAATTGGAGATCAAAAAATGGTTGGGATTTTGGAAAAGCTGCATGAGGTGTTCCCAAAAACTCAGGTAATAGAATTTGGACTGGTTAAGGAGTTCAGAGTATTATTTAAAGAGCAGAGGAGGCGTTCCGAAATTCTCACATGAATATCTGATTGTCTCAGCATCACTTATTAAATAAATCTCCTTTCCTTTCTGATGGGTCAGGCTACCTGTGGCATATATCAAAGTTTCATATATGCAAAGGTTTTTTTTTTTTTTTTTTTTTCTGGTTATTCAATTCTGTTTTCACTGGTTAATTTGTCCATGAGCCACTGTTAACTGTATTGATTCTTATATTTGCATAATATATCCTTATACTTAGTGGTGTTGTTAAGTTATGAGTTCTATTTTATTCAAAGGAGTATAGTGTTACTGCCATTCTCTATTTTGATGGTGAAATTATCTCACTTTGGCCAGTGGAAGCTACTTCAAGATGGATCCTTTTGTTCTTTTAAAATATTCCAATCATTTTTTAAAATATTTTCTTGCTTTTTTGGTACAGCAAAAACATGTCATATTTGGAATCTGGCAGTTCACCCTGCCCTACCTCAGCATACTACTTGTCTTCCTTTCTTACCACCATGGAAGCCTACTTGCCTCTGCTCTACCTACTGCCATTAGAACTGAATTTCTTGGGTAAGAAAAAGAAGAGAAAGAAAAGCACACACCTTTTTAAGAATTATCCATGAAAATTTCATGAAAAACACTACATTTCTTTTGGAGTTGCATTGTGTTTATAGACAGATTAGTAAAAACTGTTATTTTAATATTATCGTTTTTCTATTTGTGAGCTCAGAATATCTCTCTATTTTATTTTAGTTTCCTTCAGTAAAATTTCATAATATTTGGAACACAAGTCATACACAGCATTTATTAGACACATATTTAAATCACTGTAGGTTATTTATTTAGAATGCTGGAGCCAGATTCTCATCTTAGCTCCAAAGTGAACCCTTACTAGTCATTCCCTGATGTTTATCCTCAAGTTTAGTTTCAAAGTACCTTCTTCAAGTTCTCCAGATGCTGTTGTTCCTTCAGTGACAGGATCATTTTTTGCACCTTTCTGTTTTGGTTACCTCTGTGCCACTTTAACAGAAAATATGCCACAAATGGGATGCTGGAACAACAGGAGTTTATTCTCTTACAGTTTGGAGGCTTTAACTCCAAGTTCAAAGTGCCAGCTCTAGGGGCTGGGTGAAAGCACCCCTCAACCTTGGAATTCAGTTCTGCCTCCTGCTCCCAGCCCAATGGAGCTAAAGGCTTTTCTTCGCTCAGACAACTACTGGCTGCTGAGACAGATAAGGCAAAAGTTGACAAATAAAAAGGCACAGTCCCGATGTTATCTAACCACATGGCAGGCCATTAACTCAAGTCCATTGAAAGTCCCAAGGTCGGCAGAGCATGGCAGGCTGCTGAACAACATGGCTACATGCAGGGTCCAAGCATGCCATAAGCTGGAGACCATTCCCAAAGGCTTCTGCTTATATACAGGAAGCAGATCACATTCCGAAGGGAGCCACTCAGCTGCTCACAGTAGATTCCACCATGGAGTTGATTACCAGTCTCATCATGGGGAATACTACAGTCAGCTGCCCAGCCACTCAACCAGGCTCAGCCAAGTTGACACACAAACTTAACCAACACACTTTCTACGTTTCCAGGTACAAAAAAGAGGAAGATAAATATTCTGTTATTCCTCAGTGCATATAAATGTGTGTGTGTATGTGTGTGTGAATTTCTAAAGTTTTATATTTATGGCAGACCATCTCTCGAAATTGTCAATGCTACTTTAACTACTATGAAAATAGATCATTAGAATTCCACAACTGATCTTTGAAGAACATTGCCAAAGTCATACATCAAATTAAATATGAATTAAATCTCTCTTCATATGCTATGTTGCTTCACATTTTAACCACAAGTTTTGTCTAAAACTTTGGAACATAAGAAAATATACTTTAGTGTGTGTCTATGTATATTTTGTTGGGATATTTTACATGGTGACAGTAAGAGTTCTTTTAGAACCCTTACTCAAGGATTCGATACTTTAGTTTTCTTGACTTCTTACACATTCCCATTCTAAATCTTTAAAAGTATTTCCCTCATTTGAGATACTATAAAACTCACAAGATTTAACCAATTGTGGAAGAGTAGAAAACCTGGTATTTAATAAAAAAAAAAATATTATGCATTAGGTGAAATGTTACAGAGCAAATTAGTTTCTCATTAGAGAGTTTGTACATAAAGTATCCCATGACATTGGTTGCATACCCCAATATTAGTCAGCATTCTCCCCATTTCTGTCTTAGTTTCCTCATTTACTTCTATCTGAATTTTCTACACTTTTTTGCCTTCTCGTCTTTGCTTTTGGGAAAATGTTGTCCTTTTAATATCATATAATTGATTGTTCTAAGGAACACATTCCTCTCAGATGTTACTGTTTATTTTATGGACCTGTCTGTAGTTTGGTTGAAAGGTGGTCTCCAGAAATGGTTTCAGTTCTAGGGCTATGGTCTCTGGGGTTCAATCAGTCTCTGTTAGAAAGTAAGTTTGGTCCTTTTTGTGAATCTGATTTTTTCCCCCTACATTTTCCTCCCATTCTATCTAGGACCTTCTGCTGTGCTCCCAGTGAGAGTGGTCAGTAGTGGTACCCAGCAGCATTTAATTCTTCCAATCTCGGGGCTGTGTAAGCTCTGGTTCGTGTGGTCCTTTAGTCCTTTGGACTAATTGTTCTCTTGAGTTTTTTGTTTTCTTCACTTTCTTTTGCTCTGGACAGGAAGAGACCAATAGTTTTATCTTAGATGACTGTTCACAAGCTATAAGACCTCTTACAGTACTTACCAAAGTAAAATACAGAACATTGTCTTTATGAATTACGTTGTGCCTGTACGTTGTCTCCTGAGTCTATGGTCCTTCACATTTGAGCCTAGGAACTTCGTCTTGTGAGGCGTTTGATTATGTCTGAGAAGTTTCCATGTCTGTGCCCCTTGTGTACTCCTATATTAATTTACATGCAGCACCTACAATATGTATGTAGAAATATCCACAACCAAACCTATATTTGCAGGTGGTGTGCTCCCTTAAAAAAAAGAAGAAGGAGAAGAAGAAGAAGAAACTCACTGTTATCGAGTCGATTATGACTCATAGCAATCCCCATTGGGTTTCCAAAGCTGCAAATCTTTATAGAAGTAGATTGCCTCGTCTTCTTCCCACAGAGTAGCTGTTGTTGTTGTTGTTATGTGCCGTTGAGTCAAAGCCTCGTCGATTTGAAAAGCTGACCTTCGGGTTAGCAACCAAGTGCCTTACCTACTACGTGTTATTTTCTTTAATTAGTGCTATTAGTGTTGAGGTCAGATGGTATCTCATTGTAGTTTTGATTTGCTTCTCTCTAATGACTAATGATCGGGAGCATTTCTTCACATGGTTGTTAGCTTTTGGTATTTAAGTCTCACTCTGATACTTTCCAGCTGTTTCATCTTGGAATAGTCGGGAGCTTTTCAGAAACTGTTTCCTCCTGTATACAGTGAAACTAATGATATACATGCTTCTAGATAATTTGGAAGGCTGGATGAAATGATGCATTTTTAATTCTATAAACACTCCAGTGCTTTTCAATTTTAAGTTATTTAAATATACACATTGAATTAAAAGAGTGTTGCTCTATTTTTCTATTTATATTAATTCCCATGACCTCTTATTGGTCATGAGCCCTGGTTTAGTCTGATAGGTGAATTGTAAGAGCATGCTAGGCCCTGGGGACTCTTCGTGTTAAGGTACCCACCCCAATCATACTAAGTGTATTAAATAAATTTGCATCTCTTGCATCTCACCATAAAAAACACTTTTTGCTATAAAGATGAAAAATGTTTTATAATTTTGCTTTAGAAAATATTTGCTTCAAGAAATCTATTTAACATTGGATATAATTTATCACTTATCATCCTGTCCTTTTAGCAATTCTTAAGAAATGAGAAAATTGAGTTTACAAATTATTTAAAATGTTACTTTATTATTAATAACTCCAAATGTAGCGAATAATAAGTTTGAGATAATGTTATATTTTGTTGACATTTTATTAAATTATCTTAATTTTTTTAGTTTAGGTTTTATCTTCATACATTGGAACACGTATGTTTTTTGAGTAGCAAATATTTTCTTTGGCTCTAGACATGTAATCTGGGTAAAAGGGATTCCAGACCAGACTCCTTCACTAAGTGTATGTTTCTATGGAAATTTTACTAACATTTCTGGATCTCAGCTTCCTTGATCTCAATATGAGCAAGTTGAATGGGATGATTTCCAAGAACACTTTCATCTCTGAATTTAGGGCATTCACTCAATTTCAAGCTATTTGAATTGACTTTTAGAGGTGGGTCAACATATTTCCAGTAAAACTTAAAAATTTTAAGAACAGATGGACAAACTGTCTCTAATATTAATTTGAAAACAAAACACCACCCTATCACCACCCTATTTCTGTGTTGGTGCTGATTAATGTCTCAACTAAGATAATGAATTTATATTGCTTTAAATAAGTGAGGTTTTGGTATTCTGTCACAACAACAATTGGAAACTAATCCAATCTGTGTTATCTGTACCACAGAAAGGTCTTTGGTGATCATAGTCCTCTACTCTTTCATCTTTGCTAGCATGCTTCTTCCATATTGCTCCTGGGCTCTGCTTGCCTTTATACTGAATACCCTGAGACTCATATTCCTCTAGGAATACCTCCTACATGCTCTGTGAAATCCTCTATGTTCATATACACAGATCCCTTTACCTCTTCCCACTTCAACAAAACAATCTGATCTTTATATTTCCTCTAGAATGGTGCATTGTAACTCTTCTATTTAAGTACCTGTGTCTAACACAGAGAGAAGAGAAAGCTTATTCTGTATATAGTCTCAGGGCTTCTCTTGAATCTGCCTGCTGAAACAATGACATTTCTTTGACATCCTTTTAACTTCGAGATCAAGATTGATTTTTATACTATTTATAAAAAAAGTGTTTTAAATATCTTGTCAGCTAAAATTCTTTTCTCTCTTCATCTGCCCTTATGAGTAAAATTGATGCTCCAGGAAGAAGCATCATTCATCTTGACCTTCCATTTCTCCTGACAAAACAACTGGGTTTCTTTGGGATACCGGCCCTTCAAAATCAAGACCTTAACCCCTGGACTTTTCCTGGTGCATTAAATTGGTTAACTTTAATAACAACAGATAACTCAATTTCAGTTTCTGTTGTGTCACCCCCTCCATGCATGAACCTTGGCAGGTATTTATTGGCCACCAAGGATAGGGTAGAAGGGAAGATAATGGAGACAGGAGAAGAGATATCAGCATATTAGAACCACGTAAAGAAGCATGGACTTTAAAAATGCAGATCTGGGAGATGGATGTGCAAGAAAGATATAGCTAGAGAGGGCATTTTGAAGCTTTGTGCTCTTGAAGGTTAAAGAGTCAGAGTAAAGTCCAGGTCATAGGTGGGGCCCATACAGTGGGCAGCTGATGCAGAAGAATGATGGACATTGTGAGAATTATGATGTCTGGGGCTTCTGTGAACCAAGATCAATGGATAGCACACAGACCAGTGAAGGACAATTAAATTTGATTTTTGCCAATTGTATATGGCCTCTTTCTCATATCTTGCAATCACACATACACACACACACACACAAAAGCACAAAATCATTTCCATGACTTTTGACGAGAAAGGATGTTTTCAAATGATAGAGTTGGTGAAGAACATTGACTACACAGTCGTCTGCCAGAAGAAAGAACAAATCAGTCCTAGAAGAAATATAACTGGAATGTTCCTTGGAAGGGAGGATGGTGAGACTTTGGCTTACTTACTTTGGATACATCATCAGGGAAGAGCAACTGATAGAAAAGGAAATCATGTTTGGTGAAGCAGAGGGTCAGCAAAAGTATGGGAAATCCTCCATGAAATAAATTTACACAACAGCCACAACAACGACTTAAACATATCAATGTTCACAAAAATGTACAGACCTGGGCAACATTTTACTCAGTTATATATGTTATACATATATACTAATTGGAGCCAATTTGATGGCAATTAACAATAACAGCAACAACAACCAAGTGCCTGTAGTGTATGCAATTTTGTCTCAAGATATTTTTTTTCTTTCTTTCCTCAACACTGCCTATCTTCATATCAGAAGGATATTACTAAAATTAAAGCAGAAATCCAACCTTTTGATAGTAGATCAATACAAAGAAAACTCCTGTCTATCTGGCATGTAAACATTCTGAGACAACCATTAGGAAACAAATACAAATATAACCAGTGTATTGAAGAGTGGTAACTCAATGTGGTGCAGAGGGTATGGTCATTTGACTGCTAACCAGAAGGCTGGCAGTTCAAACTCACCAGCCACTCCTTGGAAGGAAGGTTGGGCAATCTACATCCATAGTGATACTGCCTCAGAAACCCAAGGAGGGGTCGCTATGGGTTGGGTCCAACTCAATGGCACACAACAACAACAAGAATCTTTAATTGTACTGATGTGAATCTCCCTTTCTGTTTTTTTCATTTGCCACAAACTGTGTAGCGTGCCTGCCACTTTAGGCCTGAAAATTCAAATCCAGTTTAGTGTAGTTTAAAACTTAAATCTTAATAAGTCAATTTTATGTTCCCCTCCTTCCTCTCCTCAGGGTCCAGTGGCTTCTGTCAAGAGGTGTGAGTGGGAAGGACAAGATCTGCCGTTGGTTACCTGTTCTTCCCTCTGCTCACACCCTGAGCTTTCTACTTGTCCTCAGTATTGAGGCAGGAAAGGGGCAGAGCTTGTGAAAAGCACACATGCCTGTCATGAGTACCTGGTGGTGTCCTGTTATTGTTCTCTGATGGATGGCACAGACTAGCTACCTATGCCTTCTGTGAGGAAACTATAAATGCTGATCCTCTTGTGGGGTTTGTGTAGGAGTCCTTCTGTAGGTGCTGGACTGACTTTCTACCTAGGTCCTGAGGAAGAAGATGTATTCTGGGAGAACCTGTTGTCCCTCAACTCCCTTCCCTGGCAGTGTACCCACTGACTTTGCTCCTGTAAATTTTTCTTGAGGTTATGATACCTGTTACATATGATGGGTGTTACTTATAGGATGGTTAAGCTTGGTCCCCTCTTCATGTACATTTAACCAGAAACTCACACATCCTTGCCACTCCAGACTCTGTTTGTGGAAGCTGCTTCATTCTCCCCATTTCGGTCTAGTTCTTTTCCCTCCTCATGCCCCTTTCTCTTAAATAAACACAGCTGGCAGATCAGCTGGAGAATATGGTTTGAGTTACATTGGTTTAGGCTTTCCAAATCTCCATGACCCATGACCTAGGGCTATAAATGGGCTTGGAACAAGGAACAGACTCGTCCCCCTGTTTCCCACAGTAGAAAGGATAGAAATGGAGCAACACCCCCCCCCAATCTTTCCTCCATGTCCCTCTGGCCTTTTGCTCACAAGGCCTAGTGGGAAGAGGAGACTGAGGTGATAAGTCTAGTTTGGTCATTCTGAATAAGACCAAGAAAAATGGTCCTAGTGCCTCAATTTTTTGGTATTTGATTGCCTTTTTGTCTTCAGCTTTGGTTCCACATCTTCAATTTCAGGGTTACAGGAAAAGTCCTTTAATGTTGCATTACATGACAATAAAGAGAGGTAAACAAATTGTTACAATTTGTGGTCTACAGAAATAAGTACTGAGACACAAGTTGATGTAAGATGTTTATTAGCAGAGGAGCAGAACTGGGCAGAATAAACAGTTGAACTGAAATCCAGATCTGACCAAACCTTGGCCACTACTTTGGGAACTCTAGATTGAAGATTACCCATCCATGTATCATGTGTTGGGTTAAGATGACCAGGCATTTATACCTCTGTATCAAGCAGTCATTGGGTGTGGGCATTCTGAGGTACATGGGCTTTTGGACGAGGCAGCCCTCTTTAGCTGAGGCAGACCTTGAAGTAGCTGAGAGCTGGAAGCTGTCACAACCACAGTTCTTGCAGCTGGGCATCAGGTCCTCCTTGTAGGGTTCCTGGATCATGCTCCCCCATATCTGCCATGTAAATCAGCTAAGATCCTTCTGTCTCACCAAAAAATTTACCAACCTGTGTATGAATGACCATGATGTAAGAAAATTTATTAAGAACAATTCAAGTAGAATTACTCTGGTATCTTCTCTTCCTATTTGTGGAAAAATAAATTTAGAAGTTAAACATAGTAAGAAATTTAGAAGGTTAGGATGCTTGGTCAGTGTGATTAGGGAGATATTGTCCCAATTTCTAAAATGACTAAACAATCATGGTAAAGGCTCAGTAAGATGGTCAAAGATACCTGAATTTAAACAGACTTTCAGGCAACACGTGTTTTATGAAATCTCCTGGAGCCAGTCAACTTTTAGTGCCCCATGGGAAAACTAGCAGTCAAAACTATTATTCCCACACAAGTGTTCCCAGCAGTAATTATTGGAGGAATCAAAGATGCATACTTTTCAGCCAGGCTGACTCATCCTCATGAATTGGAATGCAGTTCCCTGCCAAGTAGAGTTGAGGAGAGGATGTTTGCTTATATCATATTGTTGTTCACATGCAAAGGGATTCATATGATATATGCAGGAGGAGAATTAATTTTCATGTATTTCTTCCTTGGGTTTTCCCTGATCCCCAAAAAGCAATGAATGCCAGTGCATCTGAGATGCAGCCACCACCCATCTGTCAGTGGAGGCTTGCATGGTACTATGATGTGGAACAGGTTTCAGGGGCGCTTCCAGACGAAGACAGACTAGGAAGAAAGGCCTGGAGATCTACTTCTGAAAATCAGCAATGGGAATCCTGTGGATCATAATGGTTCAATCTGCAACTGGTCATGAGGATGGCACCAGACTGGACAGTATTTTGTTAAGTTGTGTATGGAGTCACTATTCCTCAGGGACCAACTTGACCACAGCTAACAATGACAGTCATAAGCTAAGTTAGCCTGTAATTGTTTCATAGATTCTGGGAGGTAACATGAGACTAAAGGACTTTATTAGTTAAAGCATAGCAAACAGAACAGCCTCAAGTCTCTTGGGACAATATGGAAGGCCCCAGGTGGATGTTACACAACTAGTGGGTATGTGTTGAAGCCATGGAACATTGCATTTAGGAAATCTATCTTTTTTATAGTAGGCAGCAGGTAAGCTCTTTCTGTGCTGGAGGGTGATATTAGCTCTTCTCTTTAGGTTGCTCACTGCAAACACAGTGCTGAGGAGCAGTCAAGGATTTACAGGAGCACTGCCAGGGAAGGGAGTTGAGGGGCAACATTTCCTTCCAGAATATTTCTTCTGTGTCAGGTTGTCTGTAGCAATGCATGAGAAGTAGTCAAATTCTGGACATATATTGAAGGTAAAGCTAACAAGGTTTGATAGGGGCTTTAATTTGTGAGACATTTTTATTTATGATCAGTCTTTTATTAATTTAATTTATTTGAGGACAATTTTATCTGTAAGTACTGGGAATACCTTATATTCACTCCCAGTATACTGAGTGTACCTCATCTTATCCAATGTTCAACTTTGAAATGGTATGTTCAGCTCACAATATGTTTGCAGATCTTCAAATGAAAGAACAGATTAAACTACAGAAGACATTATTATATCTCAAAGTTGCCACCTGATAAGACATGAGAAAATATTGTTCATAAAGAGTGGAAAAATTATGACTTATATTTTTTCTAACCAAAGAAAACATTGTTTCCTTTTTAATAGAAGATATTTCTATCTTCTATATCTCTAAGATAGGAGCTCAGGAGCTCTGGTAGCATAGAGCCTAAGGCACTTGACTGCTCACCAGAAGGCTGGCGGTTCAAACCCACCAGCCACTCCTCGGAAGGAAGGTTGGGCAATCCTACTTCCATAGTGATACTGCCTCGGAAACCCAAGGAGGGGTCTCTATGAGTCGGGGCCGACTCGATAACAACAAGAAGATAGGAGCTCTGGTAGCGTAGGCACTTGACTACTAACCTGAAAGTTGGTAGTTCAAACCCACCAAGCACTTCTTGGAAGGAAGGTTTGGCAATCCACTTCTGTAGTGATACTGCCTCAGAAACCAAGGAGGGGTCGTTGTGAATTGGGTCTGACTCAACGGCACATAACAACAACAACATATCTCTAAGATATTCATTTTCAAACTTTATCATTCGTGCAAATTTCATCCAGTTTCTTCCCTTGTTTATACTTATCATGGATTTAAGCATCCAAACTCACAAGATAATGCTTGCAGTATCAGGAAATACCTTTACTTTAACAAAGAACCAAATGTAGAAATTTGTTATATAATGCATTTTCCTTCTTTATATAATGAAGATCATTAAAATAATGTACAAATGTTTGCATGCAAAATTTCTGCAAACCAAGGTGTGTCTGAACTTCTTAAATTAGTTTCTCAATCTAGGTAAGTTTTTTAGTCCTCTTGATTACAAATAGACATAATCAATAAAGTATAAATTAAAGCTCAAATTGCTAGAATATGATCAGTAAAAGTGTAATTAATATGGTAGCATAATTTCTAAGGCATTTGACTGCTAACCAGAAGGCTGGCAGTTCAATCCCACCAGCGGCTCCTCAGAAGGAAGGCTGGGCAATCTACTTCTGTAGTGATACTGCCGCAGAAACCCAAGGAGGGGTCGCTATGAGTCAGGTGCAACTCGATGGCAGTGAGTTTGGTTTGATTTGATACAGTATGGTTGTACTGGTATAGCATTCCCTAGCATTGTGATTCTCAACATTGAATGACCATTAGAAACACTGGAATATTGCATAAAGAATACACACCAAAGCCCAGGCTCTAGTCCTAGACATTTTGATTTGATTGGCTTAGAATCTAGGTTGGCTAGAGCCTACCCATTAGAATTTAAAAACAAATAGACAGGTAAACAAATAAGAAACTCTGGTATTGCAGTAGTTAAGAGCTTGGCTGCTAACTGAAAGTTCGGTGATTCAAACCCACCAACTACTCTACAAGAGAAAAGATTGGCGATCTGCTGTGTAAAGCTTACAGCCCAGGAAACTCTGTAGGGCGGTTCTACTCTATCATATATGGTCATTATAAGTTGTAATTAATTCCAAGGCAACAGGATTTGGTTTGTTTTTTGTTGGTTAAGAGTAGGAATTGGCTCGATGACACAAAAAACAACGAATATTACATTTGTGAGAATTCTAAAGGCTTAAAGAAACAAAACTAGCATCCCAGAAACAAAACTAGAGAAAAAGATACTCCCCGTAGGTGTATGTAATGTTGACACAAGATTGAGAACCAGTGATCTATTGAATTTCACAATACAACTCCCCCAAGTTCAACTGCTGCTGCCAAGTGTACTATGTCACTACCTATATTGGAAATACTATGGTTCATGCACAGAGGCAGTCTTCATAGATCTTTTTTTTTTTTTTTCCTTTAGAGCTTTAATAATAGTTTGGCTTTCTCTCTCTTTCTGTGTGTCATGAAACATCCAAATCAAACTTCAACCCACACAAATGGCAGCATCTTCCAACTGTGAATAAGGGGACCTAGATTCCATCTAGCTGGGGGCTACTATGCTACTTACGAAACTGTCTCTAACATCCCTGTTGGTCAGTGGCAATCCAACCATCTTCAAATTTCTTCAAGTTCTCAAAGGGTGTGTATTTTCCTAGTCTCCTTGACTTCTGGGTCTCTTGTCTCCTCTACCTGCACCATGTCATTCATGACCTGAAACTCAGCCTTTCTTTGGTGCTCATACACACTAAACAATCCCTTTCATGCTATACAACTGTTATTTTACTGACAATTTTGGCAACAAGGGGGTAAGTTAGGGAGTATCATTTTGAGTTGCTGTTATTGTGTGCTGTCAAGTTGATTGGGACTCTCAGCAATCCTATATGACAGAGCAGAACTGCTCTATATGGTTTCCTAAGGCTTCAATCTTTACAGAAAATTTCCATATTTCTTCTTCCTTAAAGTTCCTGGAGGGTTTGAATTGGTGACTTTTGGTTCGCATCTGAGCGCAGTAACCATGGTGCCACCAGGACTCATTATCATTGTGAAGGAAACTGTTAATTGTCCCTCAGTGTGCATTCTTTCTTTCTTCTTTTTAGTAATTCACTACTCCTTTTCCTCCCAAAGAATGTCTATGTCTGAAAAGACAGTCCTCTTCCTATAAAAAAATATGATGACGGCTGTTGTAATAATATAAACTACACAAAGGAGATTTGAGTAAGTAAGAGTTGGTACCTTTGTAGATACCAAGCAATTAGTTTCTTTTCCTTGAAGACAAGAATGTACTAAGATGAAATCTTATTTTCTGTCCAAAATATCTTTCAGAATTTGAAAATAGGGCATTAACTAGCCAAATAAATAAATAAAAAGCATGACATCTGACTGTATAAACAAATTGTAGTTCTTTGGAGTTTATTTAAAGCCAGTTCCAACTTTCAACATCTGCATGCTGCACTTCATGTTCCACATGGCAATTTTCTTTATTTTACAGAAAAGCATTAACTTCGACTGCACTGTCACATTTTACTATGCATTAAGCATCTGGTATCAACAGACTAAACAACACAAAAAGCAAAATTATACTGTCAGACTTAATAATTCAGAAATATTAACCAGCTCTCATAATTATCAGTTGTTTTTCACATGTAATTGGTCCTTTATGTACATTTTGTACTTATGTGTAACTCTCTGCACACCAGTATAATAGTGCCTAATCTTTCATGTAACTAACAGAGTTAATTTGACTAAATGAAATCAGTTCATCAGTGATAGAAACTTCTTGCCATAAATATGCACAAATTAGTTAAACACACACACAGATGCACTCACAGGCACACGCTCATACAAGTGTACATACCCTACCAAGAGACTATTTTAAAATAATATGACATACTTTTTACTGTGTACAATAACAGGTAAATAAATCTATTTAGCCTTCAACAAACTTGAAAAAGGTGGAAAATGAGCCATATTCAAGGAGACCTGGCCTGTGAAGTTAATGTCTATGGCTTAGTTCACTGCAAGCTTCAGTTTGAGGCCATTTGTACCCTATTTAATTAAAACATATTTCTCATCTGCTGTGACTTTTTAGCTGCAACACTGCAAGACTGTTTAAGATTTGTTTATAATATGACTTTAATAGTTTATCACAGTTTAGAGAGTGTGTTATTACTAGTGGAGGGCCAGGGTGTGGGATCCTGAACTGATGCAGTAAGCACAAGCCAAAAGTGCTTGTTCTCAGAATATCCTTATTTGAACATTTCAAGTTGCAAGTCTACTTCCTTGACGCTAGATGAACTTTTCCTCAAATATTCCACTAATATTTAAACTTTTAAAAAGTAATTTATTTCTGTTTTTTAGTATATTTCAATAATTTTTATTAACATTTTACATGCTTTTTCAGCTCCTCTGTCTCTTCCTTTGATCTCAATTGCCATTTCTTATGATGGTCAGTGCATCTGAGAGTAGTGACTGCTTTTCCTCTCCAATAATTTTCTTTTGTTGATATGGAGTAGAATTTGAAACAATATAAACAAACTTGCTAAAAGCAAGTTTTACTTAAGAGTAAAAGGGGCCCTGGTTACCCAAGAGAATGAGCTAATGTCTTCTGAACCATCCTTGCAATCACTGCTACGTTTGAGCCCATTGTTGCAGCCACTGTATCAATCCATCTCATTAAAGGTCTTCTTCTTTTTCACAGACTCTTTACTCTACCAAGCATGATACCCTTCTGCAGGGACTGGTCCTTTCTAAAAACATGCCCACAATATGTGAGATGAAATCACACCATCCTTGCTTCTAAGGAACATTCTAGTTGTACTTCTTTCAAGATAGATTTGTTTGTTCTCTGGCAGTCCATGGTTTATTCAATATTCTTTGCCAACAACATAATTCAAAGGCATCAATTCTTCTGCAGTCTTCTTTATTCATTGTTTGGCTTTCATGTGCATATATGACAACTGAAAATACCATGGCTTGGGTCAGGCATGTCTTAGCCCTCAAAGTGACATCTTTGGTTTTTAAGACCCTAAGAGTTCTTTTGCAGTAGATTTACACATTGTTTGATTTCTTGACTGCTGTTCCATGGGCATTGACTATGGATCTAAGTAAAATGAAATCCTTGATAACTTCAATATTTTCTCCATTTATCATGGTGTTTAATATTCCAGTTATGAGGACTTTTGTTTTCTTTATGTTGAGATGTAATTTGATCTGAAGGCTATAGTCTTTGATCTTTATGAAAAAGTGCTTCAGGTCTGCTTTCAGCAAGCAAGATTGTGTCATCTGTACATAGCAGGTTGTTAAATAAATCTTCTCTAATCCTGATGCCATGATTTTTTTCACAGTCTAGATTCTTGGATTATTTGCTAGCATACAGGTTGAATAAATATGGTAAAAGGATACAACCCTGATGCATACTTTTCCTGATTTTTAAGCCATGTAGTATCCCCTTATTCTATTCTGTTCAAACGACTGCCTCTAGGTCTATGTACAGGTTCCATATGAACACAATGAAGTGTTCTGTCATTCCCATTCTTCACAATACAATCCATAATTTGTTGTGATCTACACAGTCGAATGGCGTTACATAGTCATTAACACACAGGTAAACTTTCTGGTCTTCTCTGCTTTTAACAATTCTATTCCTAAGTACATATAACAAAGGCGAAAAAAAAAAAGTCCACACTGAAACTTGTTTATAGTAGCATTATTCATAACAGCCAAAAGGAGGAAACAACATAAATGTCCATCAATTGACAAATGTATAAACAAAATGTCTTGTATTCATTAAAAAAAAAGGAAAGAAAAACCCATTGCCATAGAGTTGGATCCGACCCATAGTGACCCCTCTTTGGGTTTCCCAGGTGGCATCACTACAGAAGTAGATTGCCCACCCTTCCTTCTGAGGAGTGGCTGGTGGGTTTGAACAGTTAGCAGTCAAATGCCTTAGGCACTACATCAACCAGAACTCCTTATATTCATATAATAATATTATTCAGTCATAAAAAGACAAAAAATGCTAATACATTTCGCAACATGGATGCACCTCAAAAACATTATACTAAATGAAAGAAACAGTCACAAAAGACCACATAGTGTATGCTTCCATTTATATGAAAATCCAGAATAGGGAATTCTATTGAAAGTTGACTGGTGGGGGTGATTTAAGAGGGCATTAGCTGAAGGGTATAGCATTTCTTTCAGAGGTAATAAAACCGCTCCAATTTTTTTTTTTTTTTTTTTTTTTTTTTTTTTTGTGTGTGTGTGTGTGTGATTTGGGTGAAAGTTTACAGCACAAATTCACTTTCCATACAGCAGTTCACATACACTTTGTCTCATGACATTAAATACAATTTACCCCAGTGCAACAGCTCCCCTCCCACTTCCTCCCAATAGTTACCTCTTCCCTGTGTCCATTCCTCCATGCACTCCTGCCCCCTGAACTGTCTCCCTGTGCATAAGCAGCCCTTCTTTCTCCCATGATTGTTCTCTCCAAGAGTTTTCTCCAGGTAAATGGTCAACTCATACACCTGTCTTTTGTTTGGCTGGAAGCCACAGGTGTAGGTTCAATTCCAGACCTGAAGGGCAGCTAGAGGCCATAGTCTCACTGGTTCCATCAGGCTCTATCAGACCAGCAAAGCTGGTCCCTCCCTTTTTTTTTCCCAAATGATTTTGAGTTTTGTTCCACATTGTTCCCTGTCTCTATCCAGGATCTCCTACATAGATGCCCCTCTGAGTGGTTGACAGTGGTAGCTGGGCACCATCTAGTTCTGGTCTCATAGTCATATAGGTTGTGGATTGCATGGTGTACCAGTCCCTATGACTAATTGCTTCCATGAATCTTTGGTTTTCTTCATTCTTCTTTGCTCTGGCTGAGGAGAGACCCATCGTTGCATCTAGACGGGTGCTTGAAAGCTTTTAAGATCCCAGTTGCTACTCACCAAAGTAGGAGGTAGAACAATATTTTGTGTAGTATGTTATGCCAACTAAGCTTGATGTCCCCTGTGACTATTGTACTGAGCCCACAGACCCAACTATTTGCTCCCTCTGGGTAGCTGGTTGTGGCCAAGAAGTGACTACAAACTTGTTCCTTGTCAGCTCTACTATACACTTGGGAATTCTTACAGAATATTACAAATATACTTGCAGAACCATTGTCTGACAACCTTATATGTGGTCTTGTGTACACTCCGTACTGTATAGACATACCTAATAGTTCAGCCTGTCCACCCATCTATCCAGCCATATAGCCATGTTGTCCTTCACTGACAATGCAGTACTCCATGTGCGAAAGGGTTCCTCTTTGTTGTCTGCACCTCCCATGTACCTCTCTATGTCTTCCTCTTCCTCAATGCCACCATGTTGATCACTCACATTTGCTACACTGGCCTTCTTCACCCAAATCAATACTACCTATCTAACAGTGTTCCCTCCCTTCCCCTCCTACCCCTGGTAACCAACAAAGAGCATTTCCTTCCATATATAGACCTTTCCTTGACTTTTTACAATAATGGACTAATACAATATTTGTCCTTCTGTGATTAACTTATTTCACTCAGCATAATGTCCTCCAAGTTCATCCATGTTATGCAGTGTTTTGTAGAATCTAGGTTATTCTTTAGGGTCACATAGTATCCCATTGTGTGTGTGTACCATAGTTTGGTTATCCATTCCTCAGTTGATGGACATCTAGGTTGTTTCCATCTTTTGGAGATTGTAAATAGTGCTGTGATGAACACCAGTGTGCATATGTTTGTTCTTGTCATGGCTCTCAGTTCTTTAGGATATATACCAAGTAATAGAATGGCTGGGTCAAATGGTATTTCTACTTCCAACTTTTTAAGGAATAGCCATACTGCTTTCCACAAAAGGCTGTACCATTTTACAGTCTCAATAGCAGTGTATGAGAGTCCCAATCTCTCCACATCCTCACCAGCATTTGTTATTTTCTGTCTTGTTGAACTTTGCTCCTAGTGCTGGAGCAAGATGGTATCTCATTGTTGTTTTCATTTGCATCTCTCTAATAGC